>NW_015539852.1:673206-688980 GCF_001515605.1 Sinocyclocheilus anshuiensis
ACTGTATATATGTGAATACCACTGTGAGTTATTGAGTCGATCACCCACTCAATAAAATGATGTATGTGCATAAACTTACTTATTAATTTAATTATTAATGGACACTCAAGGACCGTGGTGACATTTATATGCACATTTATAAGGAAAGTCTGTAAAAATATGGCTCATTGTACCATGAAGAAATTTTATATGTACCATTTTTAATTAAATTATCTGTTTTCTAGAGATTGTTTTCTTACAGTGTATTTATAAGTGTGAATATTTAAAATTATTTAAAATATAATTTATAATATGTTTTTAAAATATTAAATGTTTTGCATATTTTAAATATTAATATTTTAGTTATATATATATATATATATATATTTCTTTTTTTTCAGTTCAATAGGAAAAATTACAGTCACTATAAATGTTTCCATGACATTTAGTTAATTCCCTGACATTTCCAGATTTTCCACTATGTGAACTTTTTACAACACTTTATGTGTGAAATAAACAGTGAATAATAAAAATATACAGTTTTATAGCATTTTATATTAAAGTAATTTTTTTTTGAAAACATTATATATTTAATTCATTTATTTTTCTCCATTCCAGTGATCATCTATTCCGCATGGTCCAAACAAGTGCCAATGCCACGGAGGCCGTTGATGTTAATTGTGACCTACAGAGGGCAGCAGCGCTCTACAGTCTGAAACATGCAGTCTGCATTGGAACAATTTAAAAGGCATTGTAAGACTGGGTTCATCCTTTCTTCTGTTTTCGACTCTCAGCGGTATTCTTGTGGGCAGATATAATTAATGGATCACTATTTACTTTTTGCCCCCATCTCCCCCTTCTTCCACCTGACAGAGGCAAGTTTGCAGATTGACAGATTGGCTATTTCTGTTATCAGCTGTAATTGAAGCTCATTTAGGCTGCTGATGGCATTTTCCGCCCCCTCCATCCGCTCCAATTAGAGATAGTATTAGGTTCCAAACATTTTGGATCAGATAGGCTTATTAAAAGGGGAACGCTAAAGGTCCAGGACAACAATGTACCCTGGTGTCCCGGTAAGCTTGCGCGCGTAGCTGGGGAGTTATGGATGTTCTATAATGCATGATGGGCGAGCACTCGGTATTGATCAGATAAACACTCAGAGCTCAGGATGCTATAGATCACACAGAAGATAAATCTTCGGTCTGCTATTGCCGCTGCTGTCCTTCCTCCCTCTCTCGCTGTTGGGCTATCCACGAGTAGCCTATGCTCAATTCAAGAAAAATAAAGTGAGCAGGGCTTTCAACCAGATGTGTATGGACTCAGCATGAAAATTGATATTATTTATAATATAATTAATGTTAACGCATGTGCATTCCTCATTCATCTGTGAAAGTCACTGCAAAACTGCACTGCCAGGGAAGTCTGATTATTGAGCAAATGACTCTTATAAGCAGCCTCTTTCTAGTGAACGAAACATGGATGACTAGTGAAGTCTGAATCTTGAGGGAATGACTCTTTTGAGCCAGTTCTTGTTAGTAAAAAAATAAATAAAAATAATGATGAATCAAAAAATATACAGTGTGTTTGTGACCAGTGAAGTCCGATTCTCATGCAAATTACTCTTACTGTATAAACCTTTTTTAAGTGAATGAAACATAGGGTCTTTATAGTATTACCAAGTATGATTCTCGAACAAATGACTCTTATGATCCGCTTCTTTTTAGTAAATCAAAAATATAGAGTGTGACCAGTGAAGTCCAAATCTTGAGTCCTTGTTAGTTAAAAAAATTAAATAAAAATAAAACAGTGATGTCTGATTCTCTTATGAGCCACTTTCTTTCAGTAAATCATAAATATACAGCATGACCAGTGAAGTCTGATTCTTGAGTGAATGACTCTTATCAGCCAGTTTGCTTTTTTGTGAAGGAGAAATACAGTGTGACTAGTGAAGTCTGAGTCCCAAGCTAATGACTCCTTTGAGCTGGTTCTTTTTAGTGAATCACAAATATACAGTGTGACCAGTGAAGTCCGAGTCTCAAGGAAATGACTCGTTTGGAATACTTTGTTTTAGTGAATCAGAAATATACAGCATGACCAGTGAAGGAATGAGTGAATGGCTCTTATAAACCGCTTTCATATCGCATGAAATATGAATATAAATTTTGTCGCAACATATCAGGGCCTATAAAGTATTAAGTCCGATTCACAAATGTGACCAGTGAAGTCTGATCCCTGCGTTAATGGCTCTCATGAGTTGGGTCTATTTAGTGAATCACAAACAATGGTAAATCAGTTGGAGCAGTTTCTCAATGAATCTTGATACTTTATTCATTCTGAACTAATGAATTTTGTCATGTCAGATTTTCGTCAGCCAAGAACCGATATTGTGTTATGTCATCACAAGCAGGGGTGTAAATTTCGTCTAAAAGTGGGGGGACAATAAACATAAAATTTCTCAAGAGCAATTTTTGAAGGGGACACAAATAATACAGCTAAAATTGTTTGTAAAGATATACAGTATCTCACAGAAGTGAATACACCCCTCACATTTTTGTAAATATTTTATTATATCTTTTCATGTGACAACACTGAAGAAGTGACACTTTGCTACAATGTAAAGTAGTGAGTGTACAGCTTGTATAACAGTGTAAATTTGCTGTCCCCTCAAAATAACTCAACACACAGCCATTAATGTCTAAACCGCTGGCCACAAAAGTGAGTACACCCCTAAGTGAAAATGTCCAAATTGGGCCCAATTAGCCATTTTCTCTCCCCGGTGTCATGTGACTCATTAGTGTTAGAAGGTCTCAGGTGTGAATACACAGAGGAATGGCTTACTTCTATTAGTGCAGCAGGGAGGCCGTGCCAAATTAGACAACTTAAAGTTGTTGTGGTCGCGCTCGTGTCCATTGTAGACATTACTATCCGCCACAGTGTTGCCAAGTCTACGGATTTCCTGTGGAATTGGGATACTTTATCACTGTTGCCGCAGGTTGTTTTTCATGTCCGCGGTTTGAAGCGACCCCAATAACGTGTATTTTAGCCCCTGGAACGCGATTTTTACAGGGGGACCCCCTCGAAACGTGGATAGTTTGGGCTAGTTTTGTGCTAGTTTTGAGTAGCAATTGGGCGGGTTTTGTTATGAAAACCTGGCAACCCTTTCCCTCAAGCAGGTAATGTTATTATTGCTAACATAGCGGACTCATCGAAAAATACATTGGCATCATCTGTATTAAAGAGAAAATAATCACTTCATCCGATGTTTAAGTAAATAAAATAGCCATGATAGCCTTACTTACTGGAGTTCCACAGCTATTGGCTTTGTTCTCTCTCACCGGACATGTGTGTAGGTGATGTAAAAGAGGAAAGCAGGCATTTGGACCAAAGCACTGTGACGCAAGGGAGGGGAGACTCAAAATGTTTCTAAACTTAAAACGCATTTTGTGTTGTTTTACTACTTACACAATTATTTAAAGTATAAAACATTGTTATTTACAATGCACAGCGTGGTTTTTAATCATATTTTTAAGGGGGGGACAACCCTCAGATTGGGGGGGTCCTGTCCCCCCCGACCCACCCGGGATTTCTGCCTATGATCACAAGGTCTAAATCAGTGTAATTATTGACTGGTTGTTCATAGAAAAATGTAGTTAAAGACACGAGTACAGTTTTGTCAGTAATAATTTATAAAAATAAAAAAAAAGAATATGAAATTTATTACAACATTCAATCATTTTGTTCTTTTACATTGTTATTGAAATTATCCCAGCTTTTGGCAACAAAATTGCATTTCTGTTTTCCAGATATTTTTCCTGAAATGCAAAAAATTGATAATAGAATCATTAAGGAACTGGAACTGTTAAGAGGAATTTAATGTCATACTTTTAATAGTAGCCTAATGTTCCCACATTAATGCTTATAAAGACTTGCAGCAGGATAGAAAGCACGGATCTCATGCTGACACACACTGAGAAAAGACAACATGAATACTGAGACACCATTAGTCTGGAGACACTCTCTGGCATTTTACAGCAGTGTATCCATGCGTCCGGTAAATAATTTATTCAGAAGATTTTTTTTCCTCCAAATAAATACTAATATGTTTTGAATCTCTCTCCCTCTCTGTAAAGTATTTAGACTAATATCATGAATAATTCATTACTTACATTCAGCCCAAGATCAAACCCATTTCAAGTATGTCCGTGTTCCTGTATAGATCTGCTCTCGTAAACTCAGCAATGGATAATGGCAGTTACACTCCTTTACTGGACTCCAGGTGGACTTTAAAGTCTTTTTAAAGATTTATGAATTTCAAAAAGCATCTAAGGCAAAACCTCTATCCCCCAGGCTTTTTACTCTGGCTCTACTCAAAAACACTGTCATGGTAAACACTTCTTTCAGCATGCGATCAAATGCTTTTGCCAAACATGTCTTCTGTCCCAGCAAACAGCATGGTGCTCAAAGAGCTACATGAACTTCCCATAATGCTCCTCATCAGCTGGTTAGATGAAAGGATTGGGGAAAACAGCAAACCTTTAGTCTATTTCTTGGTCTCAATTTCCTTTGCTTATTGTCTTTTTAGTTTAAATGCATCTCTTAAATATATTTGTTCCATTATAATCATCTATTGATTTTTTGGTGGACATGCCATTTTTCTTTTTGCCACCCCGCTTACCATCCTTTCAAACGTCACAGATGCAGCGATACTTCTAAAAGAGTTTCTTTCTCTTCCAGTCCTGCCAAGAGAGACTTTCATATAAATGCTAATCTATTTCCAGCCATTCTGGCTTTTAGTAATTCACTGGCAGTTTCTAATGCGACACTTGAATGGTGAAAATGGGAAAGAAACAAAAAGTTGTTGTGACACAGCATGGTGATCGAAAAACAGTTTCTGTTAATGAAGATATTAGAGGGGAGAAACATCTAAAATCATATTTTTGTTAAAATATTCGTGTTTTGAATGGAAGCATGATTCCACCTGCAGGGTAAACAACAATAATTGTGACATTATATTTCACAGTTGCAGTTTTTTTTTAAGTAATTTTAAGTTTATTTTTTATAATTGCGACTTTATTCTGTGTGTTTGTAATTTTATATTTCACAATGTGACTATTTCTTAAATATACTGTAACTACTGTGTATTTAAAAAATGTACTTAAACATTGACTATAAATTTATGTCTCACATGTGACATGTAAATTTTCTTAATTTAATTTTAAGTACCAGATTGGCTTTATTTTTTCATAATTGCGACTTTATTTCTTGTAATTATGACTATATCAAAGAATGTGACAATTTTTCCTTTTTTATTTAATTGCACATTTACAGTACTGTTTAAAAGTTAAGTTTTTGAAATAATGAATACTTTTATTTAAACAAGGGCTCATTTAGTCAAAAGCAACAGTAAAGATGTTAGAAAAAAATCTATTTCAAATAAATGCTATTGTTTTGAACTTACTAATCATCCAATAATCCTGAAAAAATGTATTGTTTCACAAAAATATTAAGCAGCGTAACTGTTTTCAACATTTATGATGTTTTTTGAGCACAAAATCATCATATTAGAAGACTTTCTGAAGGATCATGTGACACTAAAGACTGGAGTAATGAAAATTCAACTTTGCCATCACAGGATTTAACTACATTAAAAAAATATTATTATTAACAAAGAAGGTAGTTCATTTAAATTGCAATAATATTGCAATACATATTTTTGATCAAATAAATGCAGCCTTGATGAGCATTTGATTTCAAAAAGAAAAAAAATCTTTACGACACCAATTTTTCTTTATATGTTTATTTGTTTATGTTCACATTGTGTTATTTTATTTACATAGACTTCAATTTTGTCAGGTTAACTGTGGGAAATGATTGTGGTACTTCTAAAATTTGATGTTCCAGAAATTAAGCACTTGAAAATAAAAGCAAATGACATGTTGTCAAACCTCCAATACCAGAATGCATCACTGATGACTGTTTACGTTCTGCTCTTAGCATTAATCTGGGCCCGTATTCATAAAACATCTTAAGGCTAAAAGTAGCTCATAACTCGCCGATTTAGGAGAAAATCTTAAAAATAATGAATTATCAAAATTAAATTTTTTTGGGTGTTAGTATCAATATGTTAGTCTTAAGGTTATCTATAAGGCAGTGTGCTCCAAAACAGTGACAAAATTCACATTTAGAAGATAAAAGCATTCAAATCTTGCAGTTCGTCACTTCCGCCAAAACGGCTCAACGATTTTTTTGACGTCACATCGTACTTCAGCTTCTCATCAAACTTTCTGTCCAATCAAATGCCGAATTTCTGTCCAATCAGAATCCGAAGCGCCCGCCCCCTACACTATAAAATAGATGCTGAAGCCACGGCTGAAATCGGTCACTTGTCCACAGAATTAGTATTTTCTGTACAGTGAATGACACGTAGTGCACTATACAGGGAATGATTCAAACAGTGTAAATATGCTTTCAATGCTGCGTGTTTCTAAGCATTTCAGGGGACCTTTAAAAATAATGGGCGTGTCAGTCCTAAATTTAGGACTCCTATATTTTTGATCTAAAAGTATTTCACATAGCATTTTAGCACTAAAACTAGCTCCTAAATCTGTGAAACGTCTGTGAAAAGTCACTAAGACTAAGCCACAAACTATCCTAAAATGGCTGTTGCCAGCAATCTGCCTCAGAATATAAACATTTTAGAAACGTTTGACGATAATGAGCTTTTAAAAAGGCATGGTTTTGGAGGTTATCCCAACTCCAAATTTTCCTTTGATTATATCCTTGTTTTCATTAACCAGTTGGGCAAGAAGTAACAGCTGTTCTTGCATCTAGTTTGGTTTTCTTGTACGTTTGCATGTCTTACTATCAGCCATGATTATTCTACTCTGTTAATTAAAACGCTGTTAATATGCATATCCGCTAATGGTTTTTGAGAATCATACATGTAAGAGCCTGACAATTAGCTGAACATATATAGCCTACTTGTTTAATTAGTGACACTTAGCCTGTATTTTTAAATCTTTATTTGAATGTGGCAATTAGCAGTTTTATTTTTAAATCATCCATAGCAACGAGGTCAACCCCGCCCTTATTCTTAGTTTAAGACTTCTCTCTAATCCTTAGTAATAGTTTGTCTCAGCAGCTTTGTGAATAGGTTTTAAGAGAAAACTCTTAGCTAAAAACTTGTACTGCTATTTAGGAGAACTCTTAGTGGTAAGATAAAATGTTTTGTGAATACGGGCCCTGATGCATTGATCACAGAGAAAGAAGCTTTTACCAATAATGAAAGTCCACAGGAGAGAAAAGCAAGTAAGATGTTCCGCCATGTCAAGAAAGAAAGCGGAAGGTCGGAATTTAGGGATGAACGACATATATATGGACATATAAGGTGTCTGTGGATGTCGGAATTAGTGTGTGGCAGCAGAAAAGATGAATGTGTTTGTGTGCGCCGCCGTACGAGTGTGTCTTGAGTGTGGGGGTGGGCTATTGGATCAATGAAAACAGCATTAAATGGAGGGATTGTTCTGTGATGTGAAGTCAAACGCAGGATATTTGGTGGGGTGTGATAAGACTGCTGTTGGAAAGCGAGGGATGTTGGTTTCTCTTTGATGCCCCACCGATCAGCATCTTTCAGAAGTGAGTGGGCATATTCCTATCAAAGAGCATCCGGGAGTGATCGGATATGCTTTTATCCAGAACCTCAGGGCAGACGTTTACCTGTGACAGACACTTAGATGTACTTAATGTGTTCTTTCTGTTCTCCTTCCATGTGTGACTCACACTCACTAACACTAATTATCAGTTACCTTGGTGTGTAATTATCAGGTCAACAGGGAACTCACCTTTCATGAAAACAAAGTCTTTGAGATCTGCTTTGAAGATACACACTACCTCCTTAGTATATGGAGTTAAGAAAGAATCAATGCAGTTTTTGCGTAACAACAACCTCATTCTGGCTGATTTATGAGGTGCAGAATATTGTGTCTGATTAGGACAGCATGTTTTTGAGTTTTTTTTAGAGATGCTATGTATGCTATGTTGCTATGTATAACTATTAATAAATAATAAATAAATAATTATGAATATTAATTTATTGCTATTTATAAAAATCAATTTATAATTAATATTTCTCTTAATTTAATTTTAAATCTGCAACTTAGAATGTGACTTAATTTTTTATTTTCAATTTTGTTAATTTACGTTGTTGCCTCTAAAGCTTATTTAAAGTTGTTTCAGATCATCAGACATGACGTTATAATGTTAGGCAGCAAAGCTGCTGCATTTGGACACAGGTATGTGCATTACCTTTGTGAACGTGATTTTCTTTTCTGAGAAAAGATTACTTGGTGCAAGAATTTACATTGACCCTGACTAACCTCTAGTCTATAATGCATTACTTAGTAAGTTATTTAACTTATTTATTTAACTTAACTTATTTAAGAAGCTTTTATAATCTACACTACAAACAAAGATTTTTGGAAACCTTGTTCATACATTGGTAGACAGATCATTGCTCAGAAAGTAGCATTATTGCCTTCTTGGGGCCCCAGAAATGGACCTTTGGCAGTGGAATCTGTCAGTATGTGATATGCAGCTTAAAACCTTTTCAAAAACATGGAGGTCTGTATTTTACAGTGTCTTCTGCTGACCCCAGTAACAATCTTGGGGGATTGAGCTTCTGTACAATAATTGTCCTGTGTGTCTACTAGACCTTGTGCTTGCTGTGCATGTAATCGTCTTACAGAACCAATATCCTGCAGATAAAACAGAGATGTGAGATCTAGGAGGACATAGTACCCTGAAAACTTGAGCATTCGGCCATGGGAACATGTGAGCTGCAAGGTTACTACATTACTTGTACAGTTTCTGCAGAACATATACTGTGAATAATATGCACATTTTTTAGTATGCATGAAAAGACATTTGACAAACACACTGAACTGTTGACAGTATCCCACAGTGCAAAGTGCTTGACGACGTTAATTTTCAGTGTTACAAATAATCCAGAAATAATGCAATATTCATAAGTAGATAAACAGATACACATAAACAGATGCAGTAATTTTGTTTGTAATTTTAATCATTTAAAACTGGATACCTTTCAGTGAATTACAAGTATATTGACATTCTCTCACTTTCCTGACACTTTGATTGCATCATTTTTCACTGTTTGTCACAGTGTATTTTGTTCTTTATTTTTAATATTTTATTTGTATATAAAATGCAATATATATATTAGTGCTGTCAAACAATTAATGCTATTAATTGCTTCCAAAATAAACGTTTTTGTTTACATAATATATGTGTGTGTACACTGTATATTCATTATGTATAAATACACACACATTCATGTACATATTTAAGAAAAATTTTATGTTTATATATTAAATACATTTATATATGATATCAATTATATGAATATAAATATATAGATGTAAATACATGTAAATATTTTCAAAATATATGCTGTATGTGTGTGTATTTATATATATATATGTAAAATCTTCAGTTTTCTTTGCACTTAACATATTTTGCAGAGCCTCCCAGTGTCTCGATGTGTCAGCTGATTAACATTTAACATGATTCCTCCCAACGGTACTTCCTGAAGTCCTTCACTGTTCCTGTGCTTCAGTACACTTACATCATGTCGAGATTACGCTCGCATTATACATCAGATTCACGTCAGATCTACATTAAGGAAAATGCCCAAGAGGTGCATCGCACTCTGTTATCATTTCATTATTTTACTGCTGAACGTACAGGATAGTGCCTGTCACATTCTATTCTGTTCTATCTTCTCTCTCTCTCTCTCTCTCTCTCTCTCTCTATCTTTTTCCTCTACTTAGCTCTTGTCTTTTCTGGTCTTTTTCAAGCCAGAGTTTGATGAACACTCGCACACAAATGCATGAAAACACACTTACTGCTAATGCATTCAATTTGAATGGATCTTCAGGTAATATTTTCTATGTGTGTAAGTTATAGATCACACAGGAAATGACTAAAGATTACGTCCATCCCGCTGAGGGTAATGCACTAACTCTGTTGTTCGCTAACTCTGCTATTATTCTTATGCTTTCTTATTCACACATGCAGACAGACATAAACCCGCTCACTGCTAATGAATCTAAAGTTAAAGTAGTTCTTATGAATAGTTCATCCAAAAATAAGAATTTGCTGAAAATGTACTCATCCTCAGGTCATCAAGATGTAGATGGATTTGCTTCTTCATCTGAACAGATTTGGAGTAATTTAGCATTACATCACTTGCTCATCAATGGATCCTCTGCAGTGAATGGGTGCCGTCAGAATGAGAGTTCAAAGAGCTGATAAAAGTATCACAATAATTCACAAGTAATCCACATGACTCCAGTCCATCAGTTAATGTCTTGTGAAGCGAAAAGCTGTGTGTTTTTCTAAAAAACAAATCCATCAGTAAACCCATCCTTGGTCAATAATCCACAATAACACTTCCTCTAGTGAAAAGGTCCATCCCCTGTCCTCTTACATCTACTGACAGATTTGTTTAGAACTGTTTTGGACTGTTTATTTAGACTTTTATTATGGATCGAGAGAAGTTAAAAATTTCTTGATGGATTTGTTTGTTACAAACACACAGCTTTTCAAGCCTAAGATATTAATGGACTCGAGTTATATGGATTTGTGGATTATTGTGGTGTTTTTATCAGCTGTTTGGACTCTTATTCTGATGGCACCCATTCACTTCAGAGGATCCGTTGGTGAACAAATAATGTAAAGTTAAATTTCTCCAAATCTGTTCCAATGAAGAAACAAACTGGGATGGCCTGAGGGTGAATATATTTTCAGCAAATTTTCGTTTTTGTGTGAACTATTCCTTTAAGGCTATTTTACCCGTTTGTCCTACAGGAAATGGCAAGAAAGTACAGGTAATGTGTTAAGTTTCTGTCTTTCTCGACCCTTTCAATCATACTCCCACATAACTGTATGTTACATCACTTGATTGTGTCTAACTATACATGAGAAAATGACCTAAGACCTCTTGCGCTCCTCTGGAGAGTGTCGAGGTAGTTACAGTGAGTGCTGGCAAGGCATGGTCAAGTGATTTACATGTACGTGTATTTGGGTGTGAATCTATAATCACATCTGAACGCACACGGCTGCCGTTATCCAACACTTCTTACAGAAGTGTTAATTTTTCCCCTGATCTTCAGGACTGCCCATTAATCCTGCGCTTTGTATCCAATGAAGGACAAAGCTTCATGTTTCCACCATGTCCTTGGTTATGCATCATCACCATGTTGATAAAAAACAAACATGATGCGTGTATACGAGATGAATAAAATCCTTGTCTTTTCTGTGCATCACTTATGTCAATAGAGCTGGGGGAAGTCAGGCGCTAAATTACCCATTACACTGTCCATGCATGAAATGTTTCATTTGCATATTTAATCATGATACGTGTGAGATGTGCCCTGGGTTTTTGGTTTCCCCATTGGACCCTCTGTTCTCGTTCAGAATATGGTATAGAATAAGGCTATATATATTCAGAGATGCCTTAGTGCTTGAAAGGACACGTTGAAAAGCAGCACTGCACTGCTTTTATTGATTTCTTTCAAAGGCCCATTTTATCCAAATCAATTTGCACAAATTCTTCTGGGTGAAAATGGCGAAGTACAGTTAAATTTTAGTGTATTCGCATACTTTAATACGTTGAAAAGTTGACTAAAGATGTGCTGAAAGTTCATATTTGAATAAACACTGCATTTAACTAACCTTAATTATTTTTCTAAAGACAGACTTGCCTGTATCTAAAAGAAAAATGTCCTTCATTTTAGAGTGAGCAGAGGCCGGGGGCTAGAGTGAGGAACGGCCGGAGGGCTAGAATGAGCGGAGGCTGGTGGGCTTGAAAACAGCGCGGCCGGCGGATTCGACGAAGGAGTGTCCGGAGGGCTTGCGGCAACCACATGTGATGACCCCGGGCTGGACTCCGCTTGAAAGCCGATCCGGTGATCCACAGCGCAAAGTTGTTGTATTTCCTCAGCAAGCAGCACGGATCAGCTCCAGGCATGACGAAGCAGATATCATCCTCTTTTGGAAGGCCAAACAAAGTAGTTTCGCTTTCACAACGAAACACACAGCACCTTCACGACATGGCGGCGACAACAACAATACTACAGCGAGAATAAAAGTTACGCCTTCTTTCTTTGCGTGAACATTTGGGCGGTGTTATGCAAATCTTCCCACAAAGTGATGTAGACATGTGGGGGCGTGTTTAAACGAGCTGTTTTAGGAGGGCGTGGACAAGTCTTAAATTTTATAAAGAATATCTCTTTGGATTTGAGACTTTTGTCTTTGCAACTTTACAGATCTTCTTTATGCACCAAGAGCTTGTAACACTCCAAAGAGAAAGGAAAAATTGAAATCGCATCATATGACCCCTTTAACTGTTCAAAGTGGTTCATGCTTAACCCTGACTCTGCCCACAACCTAGTCCTGCCCCCTTCGATCCCATCCGCTTCCCTTTCCTCCAAGAGAGACTCTCTCTGTAACTGTCTTATGCTGTCTACGTCCTTATCTACGTCCAGACTTTAGGCTGCATAGGCTTAGTACTCAAGAAACCCAACTTGGACTGCTCAGATGTCAGAAACTACTACCTTGTTCTTCTCATGCCATATTCAATCAAATTTCAGTCTCTTTACTATTAATAATCGAATTGACATGGATCAGTCAGACTTTAAATTTGGTGATGAGATATCTGGGTCGTGGCCTTCTTGGTCTGGTACTATTTTACCAGGTTACCTCTTTGGTTAAGGCTAGACATGTAGGTGGGTCTGAATGCATCTTATATGTGTCAGAACTCGGGTCCTCATCTATTAATCATGAATACATGGTGGAACATCAAGCTTAAGTTGTCTCATTAAGTATGTCTCATGAGGGGCTATACATTGGATTCAATTATATCTTTCTTCATCAGCAGAGTTGCTAATGAATCAAGGGATTTACCATGATGTGTGTGATCAGATGTAAAGTGTGTGAATACTCAATCACAGACACACAAATATGTTTTCTTCCTGTGAAGTTAGCTGATGAAATGGTTGTAATGCTCTAGAGAACAAGAAGGGCTTTGACGGGAAAATATGTAAAAAAAATTATTTGCATTTATTTGATCAAAAATATAGTGAAAACTGTAATTAATCATTATTATTAATAATATTATAAACTGTATTGTGAAATATTATTACAATTTAAAGCTGCCATAGAATGGAAAACTGTATTTACCTTGGCATAGTTGAATAATAACAGTTCTGTACATGAAAATGACATACCGTGAGCCTCTAACACCATTGTTTCCTCCTTCTTATGTAAATCTTGTGCATGCAAAAGACCACTGAAAAATAGGCGAATCAGAACATAACACCGACTGTGATGTTACAGTCGGGATCACTATAGTTTCGCCCCCAACATTTGCATATACCCGCCAATGTTCTATGCCAGCCGCCAGCCGAACCTGCACAGCCAAATCATCAGAAGTTCTGCAGGTATTGTGAAGAAACAAGCGAGGATAATAACAATTTAAAATATTGTATCAATGCATTCTATGGCACCTTTAAAATTCACACATTCACGTGTGTGTGTATATATAGGCCTATATACAGTGGGTACGGAAAGTATTCAGACCCCCTTCAATTTTTCACTCTTTGTTATATTGCAGCCAAGAACGAGCCGTTTTAGGTAGGCGTGGCTGACTCTTAACTCTTATAAAGAATATCTCTTTGGATTTGAGACTTTTGTCTTTGCAACTTTACAGATCTTCTTTATGCACCAAGAGCTTGTAACACTCCAAAGAGAAAGGAAAAATTGAAATCGCATCATATGACCCCTTTAACTGTTCAAAGTGGTTCATGCTTAACCCTGACTCTGCCCACAACCTAGTCCTGCCCCCTTCGATCCCATCCGCTTCCCTTTCCTCCAAGAGAGACTCTCTCTGTAACTGTCTTATGCTGTCTACGTCCTTATCTACGTCCAGACTTTAGGCTGCATAGGCTTAGTACTCAAGAAACCCAACTTGGACTGCTCAGATGTCAGAAACTACTACCTTGTTCTTCTCATGCCATATTCAATCAAATTTCAGTCTCTTTACTATTAATAATCGAATTGACATGGATCAGTCAGACTTTAAATTTGGTGATGAGATATCTGGGTCGTGGCCTTCTTGGTCTGGTACTATTTTACCAGGTTACCTCTTTGGTTAAGGCTAGACATGTAGGTGGGTCTGAATGCATCTTATATGTGTCAGAACTCGGGTCCTCATCTATTAATCATGAATACATGGTGGAACATCAAGCTTAAGTTGTCTCATTAAGTATGTCTCATGAGGGGCTATACATTGGATTCAATTATATCTTTCTTCATCAGCAGAGTTGCTAATGAATCAAGGGATTTACCATGATGTGTGTGATCAGATGTAAAGTGTGTGAATACTCAATCACAGACACACAAATATGTTTTCTTCCTGTGAAGTTAGCTGATGAAATGGTTGTAATGCTCTAGAGAACAAGAAGGGCTTTGACGGGAAAATATGTAAAAAAAATTATTTGCATTTATTTGATCAAAAATATAGTGAAAACTGTAATTAATCATTATTATTAATAATATTATAAACTGTATTGTGAAATATTATTACAATTTAAAGCTGCCATAGAATGGAAAACTGTATTTACCTTGGCATAGTTGAATAATAACAGTTCTGTACATGAAAATGACATACCGTGAGCCTCTAACACCATTGTTTCCTCCTTCTTATGTAAATCTTGTGCATGCAAAAGACCACTGAAAAATAGGCGAATCAGAACATAACACCGACTGTGATGTTACAGTCGGGATCACTATAGTTTCGCCCCCAACATTTGCATATACCCGCCAATGTTCTATGCCAGCCGCCAGCCGAACCTGCACAGCCAAATCATCAGAAGTTCTGCAGGTATTGTGAAGAAACAAGCGAGGATAATAACAATTTAAAATATTGTATCAATGCATTCTATGGCACCTTTAAAATTCACACATTCACGTGTGTGTGTATATATAGGCCTATATACAGTATATATATATATATATATATATATATATATATATGCTTAATAATTATTACAATTCTAGTGTTAGTTCTGCTTCCAAATAAAATGTATTCACTACCAATTCAATAGCATTTGCCCTTCTAATTACTTCCACATACAATTATAAAATTAATTTCATGATAATTTGATTTGAATGTTTGATTCAATTAAAAATGAATCAAATTCAATCATTCAATCATTCAAATTGCATCACATTTTAGTCCCTTGACCTCATATCATTCCATTCTGACTCTATTCCAGTCCAAGTTGAAGTTGTTCTTATTCCATTTAACCCTTTAACTGTCACCCCCCATTTTTTAAAATAGGCATGCAGGTGCACTATCCAAACTTAAATTGTTGTAATTTATGAACACTTTGGAATACAGACATAAGGTCTCTTTTTAAAGAAGAAAATCAGCAAATTATCGCTAAAGTGGAATTTTTTCAAAAAATGTAAGTATCAAAAAGTTATAGTAGTTTAAATTTACTGTAAAGAAAATGCACTATATGAATTTTATTTTATATATATATATAAATATTTTACATATCAGGTTTTACTCTAAAATTGGTATACAATTATAGCCTTATGTCTAAATAAGTTATGTTTCAAATTTGAAGTTGATATGAAAAAAATTGAGGTTCCTGTGAGATTTAATTTAGGGCGTTATACCACAAACAGCCACCGGGTGCCATCCAAACTCCA
>NW_015539852.1:689029-699625 GCF_001515605.1 Sinocyclocheilus anshuiensis
TGAGATTTTATTTAGGGCGTCATACCACAAACAGCCACCGGGTGCCATCCAAACTCCATTGAATTTTTTTAAATGCATTTTTCTGTCACAAATGTCTAGATTTCTCTGTCAATATTACATCTATCTCAAAATAACCACCAAATATGGAATCCTGAGACTCAGAACTTTCCAATGATATGTTTTTTGTCAAGATTATAAAAAGTTTTGATTTTAAAAGACCGTAATTCATTTTGTAATATGACACTTGACACTGCCCACTAAGGGGGAGGAGACCGCCAAAAGATTTTAAAGTACCATTTCCATGGTAACGCAATGTCCGATTTCAAAATGGTTTTCACAGGATGAATCTTGGGCTTCTAAGCTTTCAAATGATATATGATTTATGATGATTACTAAAAGATTTGATAGAGAAAAAAGACAACAAAAAAAAGAGCGCCAAACGTCCCACAGGTGGGACGGTGACAGTTAAGGGGTTTTAATTCCTTTCAGTCCCATTCCAATCAAAACATTTTAATTCACTGCAGCTAAGATACTACACACTTTCATTGTCTTATAATAGGCATTTATTTTTACCTTATTTGCTCAACGACTCCCAAACGATTCATTTTTCCAAACCCCTCCTTTGTGTGACGCTAATCTGCGGTGATTGGTCAGATGGTCTCATTTTCATTTCATCATGCCTGCAATGCCTGATAAAGCAGCGTTTGTGAGCGCAGTGCTGCTTTGTTTACAGCCGTTACTGGGGAAACAGCTATTTTTACCGCTCCAAAAGCAGCACCTAGTGGCAAAGAATGAATTTGCATTTTCATTCAGACCAACGCGAAAAGACCAAGTGGGTGGGCAATATGCTAATGTTTCAGTCAACATGAAACGGCTTGGGATTCGTTTTAAAAACGACTCGTTTCAATGATTCAGAGTCGACTCTTTCTTTTGAGAGACAATAACTTTATACACGGTGCACTTTCAGATTTAAAACTTGGCAGGATGTTTTCATTCACTTAGAGCTGTGTTACACACTGCATGAAAGGTAATTTTCAAAAATCCATAATAGGGGCACTTTAATAAACAAAAGCAGCGAAATAGAACATGAAGCTACATACATCTAATTTCCACTTCCACTCTGCACTAGCAAGAAAATACATTTCATCTGACAGCTACACCTAAGGTGGCCTATGACTATTATCTCTGGATAGTCAATGATGTTTTATCACCAAGATATGTCATCTGTCAAATTCCTCTGGTATTTTCTGACACTGCGTCACCATTTAAAATATCTCAGGTTGTCATTTTGGGGCAGATGAGGCCAAGATCCATGGCATACCCACATGATTTCCAGATGAATCAGACAGTTTTCCACCATTTTCTCTGTCAGTCTAAATGAAGTCTAACAGCTTATTTAACATTCCTGAGGGGCACAAAAGCTTGTGTGCCAAACATTGGTTGTTTACACAACTGGATGTTCTGTCCTCATTGTTGTTCACTTTAGCTGTGCTGCAGACTTACTAATCCCAGGCCATTCTTAGTGAATACACGGTAAACCTCTTGCATTGTTGCACACAGATGCAGCTGGTTCTTTCCGGATCAGTGACTATGGTAAGAATATCTCATTCAAGGGCAACCGCAGCTTAGCCATACTTAACTTCTCAGACCATGGCTGAGGGGCAGATATGTTCCTGTGGGCTACGGTTCGGTTATGAAATGTCAAATTAAACAGCTTTTTGAAGATTATTTTAAAGAGAAAAGAAGAAAATGATCCAAGTTGAAAAGAAGCTGTCAGAGCTGGAATGTTGTGGTGGTTAATTGTTCACTAATTCGTTCAGTGATGCTTACTGAAGTTACGTCGACAAGTGACCATGTTTGTTTATGAGTGAGTCATCATATTCTCACAAGATTAGTTTAAGACACAGATTCGGTTTTATTTTCTTATATTGAAATTGCTTATCTACAAATCTACGAAGAGACTCCAGAAATAGTGCTGTATCGCAATTGACATCAGTCTATTTTTTTCTCCAATTTGTCAACAACCTGCCAACCAATTTGCCAACCAATTGGCAACCAAAAGAAAAAAAAAAAAATAATAGACTAAATAAATGATCAATTTCAATAATGTCATCTGTCATTCTGCACATTCATGAATTGGCATTCTCCCATCCCCTTTTCTCTCATTTTTTGAACCAGATGTACTCTCATGCCAAATTGGACAAATGACCCCCTTGCAATCACTGTCAGTTCCTCATTTCTTATTACTGTATTTCATAACGTCACAAACTAAAAAAAAAACTCTGAAAAAATATTTTTTATAGTACCAGTTCTATTTAGAATATTATCATTCAGATGCACTGTTTTATCCATATAATGGTTCTTTATGTTCAAGTTTAGGGTTCTTTATTCCCGCCTTTTTGTTTTTTTAAATCTGTAACTGTCAAAAATCTGGAAAACTTTCAAAGCCATTATGGATGTTCTGGAGCTCAACCAGTCAACTACACATACTCACAACAGACTCTCAACAGATACATGATATCTTTCTTAAAATGTCTATAAATTTTAACTTTCAAATTTGAAATGGTTTCAAACTGTACACATCATGTCTTTTTTTTCTTTTCAGTTTTTTAAAAAGTGTGACTAGTTCTGTTCAGTTAAAGATACATCTCTCCTCTTCTTCACTAAGCAAGTAAGTGACAGAAATATTGTATTTATGATTCATATTGTTAGAGTATTCAAATATTCATTAGGTTTATGCATAAACATGCCCCATAATCTTAAAGCTATCCCATGACTTTTTATCAAGTTTTTCTTCTAACATTGTCAAGGGCTCAAATACTGTCTATTCTTACTTTTGGCCTTTAAAAACATATATTGTTTGAAATATTGTATTTTAAGTGCCTACAACAAATAATAAAAACAAAAAGCTTTTTGCAGTACAGCACAATATAGCAGCATTAGCAATATCAACATTATTATGGGCAGGCAGTCGTAGTGTTGGGTTTCTGTCGTGCAGGCCTCAATCAAAACTCATCTGGGAGCTGCATGAGAGACATTAACCTCACCGTGTTGTTTTGTGCCACGCTCCTAATGGAGGGTAATGAAGCGAGGCCATTAGACTCTGTGTATACCATCCAGAGTGCCGAAACAGATAAATAGATAATTAAATCACATCCTTAATTGCATAATGGTGCTGGGATTGTGGTCAGTGCGACTGACGCCTGGGATTCGATCTGGGTGTAACAAAATTCATTCTCAGTCCCTTGTATCCTCCAGAGGCTCCACAATTCTTGTTGGAAAATGTTACTGATGGGTGTAAGGCCTTTCAGCAAAACCTTGCATTCACTATCAGAGCTTAGATTATAGCCGACTGCCTGCCTGCCTTTATTTTGAATTGTCAAACTCCTTTATGGTTACAAAGCAAATGTAATTGAAAATTTTCTTGCGAAATAGCCTTTTATGCTTCAAAAAACGAGATCCATCTATCTCCAGATCAGTCTGAGTTTTGTAACCTGCCACTCTGCATGGCTTCTGTGGCTCACAGTAGTACTTTTTTTTTCTCTCCCACTCTATCTAATTATTCTTCAGATTTATTCAAAAAGGGTCTTTAATCATTCCTGAGAACAGCTATACATCAGACATACGATGTTTTATTTCATAACCAATCGCTGATACAGTTTTTACATAGAAATTACTTTAGCTAATCATCGTCATGAAAGGAATGTTGTTTTTCGGTGTGATCTCATTATACATATTCTAGACAGCATCTAAAGCATAAACCATTTTGCGTATCGATGATATGAAAGTGTTTAATGTAATTTGTTATAAACAATACAATAATACTCACTGCACAAAGGCATGAGAAAACCTATTTTATGTGCAGTTCTAAATGTGATTTTAAAGTTTAGAAGTCTTGTTTTGTCTCACACACACACACACACACACACACACACACACACACACACACACACACAAACACGAGCAACACAGTGGTGTTTAGTTTCTGAATGAATCCGCGTTTTGAACGAATCGTGTGAATCAATGATTCAAAGTCCCATTCATAAAGTGAGCCATTTAATTAAATCCTGAATGAATCAGCCGTTTGAACAAATCGAATGAAGACATTTACCGCCACCTGCTGGCAGATTTCTTATTTAGAGGATCATTTCATAAAAAATAAAATAAAGAATAATCATAAAAAATAAAAACATTACAGGAATAGCCTAGTTCACCCAAAATTTTTTAATTCTGTCATCGTTTACTCACCCTCATGTTGTTTCAAACCTTTCTTTTGTGGAACATAAAAGAAGGTATTCTGAAGACTGTTGGTAGGCTAACAAAGCTGTTTTGGTAACCAATGACTTTCAATGTATGAACAAAAATACTGAGATGTTTCTCAAATGATCTTCTTTTATGTTGCCTAGTTTACATTAGGCCGTTGTAGCCTAAATGTTTGTGTAATAAATTTTATGTTGAATCAAATAAAATACTTCTTTCTAAAGCTACAATTTGTAATGTCTACTTGATACTTTCTCATTTAACACAAATTTATTTATTTTGTGATTAATTAATCGACACATCATGTAATTATTTAGATTAAACATTTTAATCGACTGACAGCCCTAATATATATTGGTGTTTATTGAAAGTGAGTGTACTTTCACACGCGTCACCTATCTAGTGCACGGCATCCTCAGATGCCATAACACATGTGAAACGTACTTGGCACCAGGGCTGGTGCTTCTTTCATCTGGTATTGCATGTGTCCTGCGAGGCCCTGACTCCACTATTTCTACACATTACTTGGCCAACGACAGCCCGTCTCCTAATTTGACAGGAGCACATAATGGGGTTTATAATTAGCCCTGAGGTCATGGAAGTTGTGCTCGGCAGTTCCTGTGCTGTCAGGTTAATAGATATGCCTGCGGGTGATGAGAACTAGAGGATGAAGAGATAGAGCGGCGAAAGGCTACGGTGCACGACCTGCAGTGTCTCGTGCGGTTTGACAGTCCACATCTATGAGAGCGAGCCAGCCTGATAAAACACCTTGTACTAATCAAATAAAACTGATAAACTGCAATTAGTGTGAATTCATAATAATATGTGCTTGAGTGGAATTAATTAATAGGGTACTCCTATGAAATGAGAAGCGGAGGAAGATTGCATTGCGGGGGAAATTATAAACACTATAGACAAGACTGTCTGACTTCACAAGCAGAGTATAAAATTAAAGAAGAAAAAGAAGAAAAAATACCTTAAAATACCTTATTGTGTGTGTGTGTTTGTGAAAATATTATTAAAGGAAGAGTTTGCCCAAAAAGGAAAATTTACTCATCCTCAGCCCATCCAAGATAAGAGAAATTTATCATTATTGCTCACCAATGGTCCTCTGCAGTGAATGGGTGCCATCAGAATGAGAGTTCAAACAGCTGATAAAAACATCATAGTAACTCACAAGAAATGTAACTCCAGTCCATCAGTAAACATCTTGTGAAGCAAAAAGCTGTGTGTTTATAATAAGCAAGTTCATCATTCATCATGCTTTGGCTAAAATACACAAGCCCTCTATGTGTAATATTGCTTTTTTTAAGTGAAAAAGTTGTGTCGTCCCAATCAGGAGAGAAATATGCACAGATCAAGCACTGTTTACAAGCAAAACAATTCTAAACAAATATTTTGATGTTTTTATAAGCTGTTTGAACTCTCATTCTGACGGCACCCATTTACTGCATCTATCTGTTTTGATAAAGAAATAAAATCACCTGGCCTGAGAGTGATACAATTTTGAACTATTCCTTTAAATAGCCATAGGAATAGGCTATTTATCCCATTGTCTAAGCAGAACTTTAAAAATCTTTTGAAAACTTGCTTAGAACAGATTCTGAGACACTATTTGTCAGTGAAATTAATGATACATTCCACAAAACGTCTTTGTTCATTTTAAAGCTATTGAGATATCATTCTTGTTTGTTCATTGTAGTTCTAAATGCTGCTGATCGATCAGCTGCCATTTTCCAAACACTAGCAAATTTGTTCTCACCAGGCTCACAAAGACTCTCTATGCAGAAAAAAAACTTTTTTAAAAAGAACAAATCTCTTGAAATGAGGAGAGCAAATCATGGATCTAAAATGTAGTTCATTATATTTATTTTCTTTCTATATACATGAATAGCTGTTATACAGAATGGTATTCAGAGATCATTCTGGTTGACATTGTTTATTATCAAGAGATCACTGTTCTTAGGAAGTGATGCATGGACAGTATATAATTCAGCACATCCATTACACTGTAATTTACAATCAACTTACCGAAAGTAGAATGAAAGCACTGTCATTATTCCAGATGCATGGACTTTTCAGAGCTGAGATCAAACAATGGTCTTTAATGAAAAGTCAAGGAGTCACTCACATGCAGCGCCTCTATGGGAATAATGTGGCATCCTTCTAAATTGGACCTTAAGTATCAAAATCAAAGGACATGATGGCTATAAGACTATCTCAGAGCCATTGCTGTTATGAGAGTTTGAAATATGCTCGTTTGTCATTTTTACTGTTTTGCCTATCACGCTCAGACTGGATTATATTGACTATTAACCTTGCAACTGCTTTGACATGACGGAAGATTAAAGGGTGTTTCAGGCCACTGTTTACACGGTGTGACCGCTAATAAGAATTCTAACCTATTAAAATTAGGGTCTGATTATATATATATATTATGAGAACCAGATAATAGGGCTTTGTAGACCGCATCCTTCAGCTCACCGGCTCCTGATTCAGGCTCCACATTCTGTACGTGTGTTCAGGGGCCACTTTTTTTTGCCTTCATGAAGCCTCAAACCGGCTTCTGACTGAATTGTCTTTGTTTTAGTCGACTGCTCTCTCTTTGAACATAATTACAGTCTGTCTCGCCGTTGCATTCTGCTCGTATACACATATGCCATTGATCTATTTCCTTCTCAACCTCTAAGATCTGTTGCTCTTCAGACAGCTATTGCTTTTATAGTGATGGCACAGCGGGAGTTCAGAGGCAGAAATGATGAGAGGGATGAAGAAAACATAGTTTGAAGGGAGTCATTAAAAAGAGACCCTAAACATACATAACATTTTCATGTCTAGAGTGCAACAGATTCCATAGTTTCTAAAGTTCATGTATGCTTCATCTTTGGGGTTTTGGAGGAAAGACATGCTAAGATTTGGGGAACTGGAGCTCCAGGCTATAAAGCCTGCAGTATAATTACCATAATTACGAGATAATTATGATGAAACCTTTTTGTAGTGACGCTATGTAGGTCCCAAAAATATTTGGACACTTAAATACAGTGTTGCCAACTGCTTTCAATTGAAAGTAGCTAAAACTGGTAGCTAAATGCCACTAGATGACATCACAATGGCAAATTCACTGATCTATATAAAGATGAACGTAGATCAGTGGGCAAGATGAGAACTTAGATAAGGTTTGTCCTAGAAGTTGCTATATTTGTCCCTAAACTATTGAAAAAAGTCTCAAAAGGGGCGGGGAAGTCGCTAAATCTAGCTACAAAGTAGCTAAATTGGCAACACTGCTTAAATATGTCTGAATGTCATGGTCACATCTCACGAGGAGCACGGGAACGAGGAAACAAGGAGACGCGGGAGTTGCTCAAAACCAATATACTTTAATAATATAAACCAAAACAGGCTACAGCTCAGGAACGCAGGAGGACAAGAAGACATATAACACCGGACCCTCGAGACTTCAAAACACAGGGCTTAAGTAACAAGGGAGGTAACGAGAGAATTAATCAGCATAACGAGGAAACAAGGGAAACACAGGTGGAATCAAATTAACATAATGAGGACAGGAACAGGAAGACTAAAAATAGGCATATGAGGGAGGGAAACACAAGACACAGGAACACAAGACTGACAGTCATTGCATTAAACAACAAAATATCAAACTAAATGATGTCTATCAACAAATGATCACCTATTTCACTTATTGTTTTGGAAAACTATTCAAATTAATCAACATAGTTTTTTTTATGTAATGTTTGTCTAAACTAGACTAAACCCCCTTTAAGAAAAACTGTTATTTATGACTAACAATAATATTTTTCTTATTATATAATAGTGAATGTTTCACAGTAGGTGGCGACAAGTGACAGCCTTTATGAGTGAATCACTGACCAATTCATTGAGCTGAGGAACAAATAAGTGACTGTTTTTATGAGTGAGTTACTGAATCATTCACTAAACTGATTTGTTCAAAACACTGATTCATTTAGAAAGAAACAAGTGAGGTCTTTAAGAGTGCATCAATGAATCACTGAACCGATTCATTTAAAAACACAATTCAGAAAGGAAGTGATTTAATTTAGTCTATAAATCAGTAATTGATTCAGGGATTCTCATTAGCTACATAAATGTAATTTTATAAATGTATTATATAAATTAATTTAAATTCAATATTTTGTCATGTACACATAGCATAGGGAGTTAGGGACAAACAGATTTTTTAATAACAAAAACTATTAATAAGTATAAATACTAGTATAAACATAAGAAAATTAAAAACAGAGCAAAAATGTATTTTTTCTAATATAAAAAATTATACACACACTTAAACACACATATTTAACATACTTTTATTTTAAGATCTGAAATATTTTGTCTGAAAAGTGTGTTATGCTTGTTTAAAGGGGTCCTATTTTGCTTTTTCCACTTTTGTTAGTCTGTAATGTTGCTGTTTGAGCATAAAAAATATCTGCAAAGTTACAAAGCTCAAAGTCCAATTCAAATGGAGATATTTTATTTAACAGAAATCACTTTTCAAAAACTACAACGAACGACTCGTTTGGACTACAACGCATATTTTCGGGGATTTGTAATATCACAAATATCGACGAATGGGACGAGACCTGGTTGAGCTGCACTAGAGAAGGCAACGAGTGTTATCACTATGTCAGAGACGCGCTAGTTTCCTCAAGGCAGACGAACTTAGAGTTATTACAATCATCTGGGTTTAAATCGCGCTCAAATTGATTTGATTTTGACGCAATATTTACACTGAAGCTTGCAGCAGGCGGCTATGGTAAGGGGCATGACATTTCCCGACCAGGCGCCGAGTGGTGCCAATCACAACACACACTGGGCCAGCTAACCAATCACAGCACATTTCGTATTTCAGAAGGCGGGCCTTCATTTGATACAGGAACTAGTTTTTCGAACAACCTAGTATGAGAGCCTGTTCTAGTACACCCCCAAAACAAAACCAAGACTTTGTAAAAGAGCATAATAGGACCCCTTTAAATAATTTTTTATTAAAATGATCTGTGTTTACTGGATCAAACACAAAATGGACTTGACCATTCAGAAAAATGGAATGGATTCATTAACAAACTGTCAATCATTTTTTTCAAATCTTTTTATGATCAGTGGTGGTAGAATACTGTTCTACATCATTCCAGCCTAATTTATTCTCTGGTCATAACTAAACCCAGATTGGGATGATGGTCTATTGTATTTGATCCAGAACTACGAATTTTCATCTGAGTAAGTCAGTGCACCAATTGAAAATGAGTGAGATGTCTGATAAAATGAATGAAAAGGGCAGCTTAGATTTGTGGATGCAGATCATTCCCAGCCCTGGTGATAAAGATAAAGGGAACAGCGCCAGACAGAAACTTTTGTGAGGCCAGTATTAAAGTGCGAGATGGGCAGTCTGTGAGTGAAAGATAAAAACATCTCAGTGCTTCTGCACTGTCTTGAGATGTACAGTGGGTACGGAAAGTATTCAGACCCCCTTCAATTTGGGCTCAGCTGTAATAGGAGGTTTTTGTACAGGGAGGGGTTGTGGCAGGGTCATTGACTAAAAGCTTTGGTGTTGGATCCGATGGGAATGAGCATGTGTGTGTTAGTTAGTGGGTTTTGATTGCAGTGTTTTTGCAGATTGGAGATGGAAATTCCAGCACTTACATTGTGGAGGTTGGGGTATCTAACCCTCTGCGATTTTCAAATGGAATTTCCTAGCAGAGGTCACTGTCAGCCTGACCTGCTCCCCCGTTTACCCTACCTGCACATTTCTCTCGTCCTCTTTAATCCATCTCAGATTGGATGTGGGCAATATTGGCGGCTGTAAATGTCACAGTGCTCTCATCCAGTGTAAATGAGAGAGTGCTGCACCTTTCCCTCCCTGCTTAAATTAGCTCATTCTACAACTATCAAAGTGTGCGTATTTTCTTGGCCGCGGCAATGCAGCATTTCGAAGGTTATAAAAAATGAACTTTTCACCTCTCTGTAGGTGAATTCCAGGAATAATCACTATACTCACAAAACTCACAGTCAAACCATAATCAGCATGCTTGATAAACTCACTACACTCAACACTCTAGCAGCATATTTGCCATACTCACTTATTGTACTCTATACTGTACTCCATACTAAGAATCATAAATATGGTGATTATCAGCATGGAAATAATAACAATAATAACAATACTAATATTAATACTACTACTACTACTACTACTACTAATAATAATACAGTGTTATTATTATTTAATCTTTAAAGGGGTCATATGATGCTGCTAAAAAGAACATTATTTTGTGTATTTGGTGTAATGAAATGTGTTTATGC
>NW_015539852.1:699663-708279 GCF_001515605.1 Sinocyclocheilus anshuiensis
CCCTCATTTTCTCTGCCTCTGTCTCCAACACCCTCTTATGCTCCCCTGATTGGAGAAATAATTCTTATGAAATGTTTATGAGTAAATGAGCAGGTAAACAAGTAAATTAAAAATGAATTTGGTGTGATAGTTTAAACTTACTGATCCGTCACAAACTGCAAATGAGATGGAAGGTGCAGAAATCTTGTCATGTACCAGAACAAGGCTTTTTGTGTGTATATGTGGTTCCCTTCTGATCTTGGAAAGAAGTGGATGACTGTTGTGGATGATTGTCATCTCTTCAGAACAGATGTGTTTAGCTTGGCAGCAGGGCTGTCTTGAGTGGTAATGTAATATGTAATCTGCTGCCGTATTTGACATGCTTGTGTATGTCTTCGTGTTACTTGTTTGCTTTAGTGCGCTCAAAAATCTCTAGCTGTTTCTTGTCGCACTACATGAGAAAAATCAAGCAATTTGACTGTTGGTCATGACAGATGCGATTTCATACCTGACCGTGAAGGAGCGAGATCTGATCATACATTGTGAAAATCATTGTCTGCAAAAGTACTGAAAAACTTGGTTTCATAAATATTATGAAAAATGTTTGTTGACTAAACCATTCTTTCAAGTACAGATCTGAAATGTATTACTTACCTAAAAATATCCTATTTGCCCTCAGTAAACCATCATCTCTCTACTTGTGTGTGTATATATATATATATATATATATATATATATATACTGATAATATTATAATAAAATAAATTATTTTTTAAATAATTATACTCTTTTTTTTATTTAATTGTACATTTATTATTAATATTAATATTATTTATTTTAGCAGTAGTAGTATTTACTAAAATACTGCTACTACTACAGCTAAAATAAATGTTTTTTTTTAATAAAAATTGTAATATTATTCATATTTATTTTAATAATGTGACTATGTGTGGACTATGTTGACTGATTGGAAGGAAAAAGAGATCTTAGTGCTTCCGGGGACAGTTTGTGTGAAAAGGCTCTGTTTAACGCGGGTTAGTTTTTCAGATTCAGTCAACTGAAAGATCTTTTGAGTTTGATTGTGTCAAAGTGGACTTATGAATGAACACATAAGGGGGAACTGTTTCTGTCTGGCAGTTGAATGTGGGGAGAAGATCATGTAAAGTGTAGACAAAAGGCATCACTTGCTAATTTGTAGTTTTTGCACACCCTTTTGAAAGTGAGAGATGCTGTTTCAGTATAATTTTATGCCTTTTTGTTCTTTTAGCATTGATATCTTTATGCAGAACAGCAATATGAGATTGTACATGGGTCATATCACAAAGAATAAAACATTCTTTAATCTTTTGAGATAAAAGAGCTTTTACAACTTAAAATTCATTATTTTTTATCATATTTATATTTATTTGAACAATAAATATTTTTTTATTTTTATTTATTTTTTTTTTAAAGTTTAGTTTAATAATGCAATATCTTGCCTAGGGCACCAAGTGAGCCAGTGAAGCTTTAAAAAATGTATGCTAAAACTGTTGTCGTCACAGTTGTCACTATAAATTGATGGGGGTGCAGGGGCACTACAGGCTTCAGTTATTTTTTCTTGAGGGGACAACCAGAGAAAAAGAAAGAATGAGAGCGATAGAGGCATGGCTGTTTAGTAGTCATCTGAAGGGCTGGATGTAATTAGAGCGAGGTCATGCATTCCCTCCTCATACTGCAGCAGAAGGAATACAGCAATGCAGAGAGGTTGTTTCATCTAGCCTTGTCTTCTGCTGGCATTCTCCTGGCAGAGTTTAAAACGACTCGTCTCCATGGAGTTCATATCTAGTCAAGCGTCCGCTCCGCACACGCATGGACATCAAACAAATCAAACTGAAAAGAGAGAGAGAGAAATGGGAAGAATGAGCATGACACATACAGAGAGTAAAATACATCAGAAGTTGGGACTGAATGATAGGACCAAATGGCATTTTTTACTTTTCCTAACACCCATTCACAAGATGGTTTTGTTATAGAAATGAGCGTTCATCATGCGGGTCATTCTGACTTGGTTGGATGGAACAAACAGACATGCACTAAGCAGGGCAGATCCATCAGTCTAAAATATATGTGATAGTTTGTATTATTGAATTTGTAGGCAGGATGTGATGCATCCAAGGCAAAAGTCAAGCCACCGTCTTCAATATTAAATGAGCTAAATGTGACCAAAGACTAACAAAAATATTTTACTTGTGAATGAATCATTCCCTGCATCTGAATATGCCTATTTCCCTATACAGTAGGCGAAAAACAGTTATGTCCGAATTCATAGTATTCATAAAACAGTCGGTGTAAAGTATACCTGGATGACTAATACTACTTCCGATGGGATTCTGAAGTGTGCATTCGATGGACTCTTTTCTATCCCATGAGGCCACGGTAAAGGACTGATGCCGTAGGTCACATGACAGTGACAACATGGCGGATGTAGTACATCCGAATTTCATTTATACGCATGTCTATACTATATAGAACATGATTTTTTTAACATTGCAAAGCAAGTTTCAAGTGTCACAGTTCTGATAAATAAAAAATCCAACGGCACAACACTAAGCACTGAAATATAGGAAAAAATATAGAAAGGGATAACGTTTAAACATCGTCAGAGTTGGTATTGTGGCTTTATCAGACACTTCCACTTAACATTAAATGGAGTTGGTTTTTGACCAGCGAATGATGGAGATCTGTTTTGTCTTTCATTAGAATGGCTGTATCTGAGGCAGCAAGTGCATCGCATTAAACGCTTTCATCAACTTACAGGTTATAACTTTTATTGTAGCTATATGGGTGCTATAGTTTTTCTTGTCGTTTAATACACTTGGCCAAAATATCATGAAACGATGAAGCGCTATATGCACAGGATATTTAAAACATACAAAAGTATATGGCTACAACTAGACGTCAAAAGCTAAGACTGTTGTCCTCTCTTCAAACACACAAAAACATTGACCTTTATAGACATAGTGTTTGAATAAACAAAACGCTGTACTTTTTCAAACATCACAGTTATTTATTTACCCTTACATTGCGAACAAGCGGAGATCTGTCTCCAGGCTGTGCGTGGCGCGTCAATCTGAATGGAGGCGGGGTGAAGTTATGAGGTTTCGCTGACAGTTTGAGAATGGCGTTACGAGCTTTAGTGACAAGCTCTTTTAAATGCTTTTCATTGGATAAATATTTGTAAAACCCTCAAACAGACATAAGGAAGACCAGTAGCACTGATTTAAAATAATAATAACGAATTATAATAGAGATATGAAGTTTGGATAATTTTCCACGGCACACCTGACTGGGCTAGGGTATGGCAACTGCCATACTCTGCCATACGGAAACGCCACCCCTGGATGCTGTATACATAAATATCCAGTTTAAAAAATATTATATAATTATATTAAATGCATTCTTTATTAATAAATTAATAAATAGCTGTATAATTATATAAAATGAATATAAAAAAATGAAATATTTTGTCATTGCACACAGTGGGCCTCATTCATAAAACACAAGCAGAGTGAATTTTTGTGTAAATTGTTCGTAAAGCCATTCTGATGTAAACTTTCGAATTCATGAAAATGAACGTATTTTCAAAATGTTAGTTGGTACAAAAGAAATGCTCCCTACCAAGTGTAAATGGTGCGTAAAACATTCTGTTCTTTTTGGCAAACTGATGACACTGAATTTTGATGTACTGCCATAATAATTACAAATTAATTTGCCCTTGTTAATTGTGAATGAGCGTGCACGAGTGCCCTATTTATGAATGATTGGAATTCATTAACATACACCGTTGTTCATTTGGCTGTCATTTTTTTTTTAAAAAGGGCCTTTTTTTCAAACTAGCTTAAAATCTCTAAAGTCAGACTTACCAAGTGGTTGAATGAACTGGTATTGGTAGTGTAAACCTTGTATTCTTGTGCTGAATTTGTATTCTCTGTAGAGCCCCGTGCACTTCTAATTCAATTTTCAGGAAGGTATAATTAAAATCCGTAAAAGAAATGGATATTTGTGTCTGAGTGGTCTGTAAAACGACAACAAACAAGTTAATTAAAATCAATGGTGTGAGATTTTAGGTTGGAAAGCACTTGTATTTGAACTTGTATTTCCCCCATGTACCTATAATTCAGTCCATCTTGAACCATCTAAACAGACTATGGCACTGACAGAAATGAGAATATTTATGTATGCTGCAATTTGGTTCTTGTCAGTATCTCCCTGATTAGGCTTCCCTGGCCTTGCCAATATATCCATAGACCTTATGTGATAATTTAATTGCTTAATAACCTCTTATTCATCGCTAATTGGCAGCAAATAAGCTGTGCTTAAATATGAACTTGAACTAAAATTGCTTATTAATTGCTGATGTGATTCAAGTTGTCACAACTGTCAAGCTCGATAACACTGGGTCGTCTTAACACAGTGCACTCTCTCTCATTTTTGGTCCAGTTCGTTAACGTCCCCTTTTTTTTACGTGTCATCACCACATGGCTCTCTGCACCGTCTCGTGGTGTCACAAGTTGTGTTTGGATGTCTGTTTATAGCTGCATGCTGTCAGGGCAAAATAACTCTGAAATCACTTTGTAAGACTTTGATAAGACGGCGCGTGAAAAAGGTGATGCAATGCTCACTGCTACTTTTAGAATCGCAATCAGGATCAAAATTACTTTTATCTGTCATGTGTGATACTAAACTCGTGTCAGAACAGTCTACACACAAATCGTTTTCCTTTGATGCATGGTGCTAATTGTTTTAATGGCAAAAGAAGGCACGGTAGTTTAAAGTATTACAAAGTGACATGGTTAATCTGCACAAAAGAAAATATGCAAATTTGCCAGGCCTTTACTGCAGCTGACTTCAGTTGTTGTTTGTTTGTGGGTCTTTCTGCTTTTAGTTTTGTCTTCAGCAAGTGAAATGCATGCTCAATCGGGTTTGAATCAGGAGATTGATTTGGCCATCGTAAAATATTCCACTTGTTTTACCTTCAAAAACTTCTGGGTTTGCTTTTGCTGTATGTTTTGGGTCACTGTCCATTTGTACTATAAAGCGCCGTCCAATCAACTTTGTGCTTTTGGCTGAATCTGGGCAGAGAGTAGGCCTATCCCTATACACTTCAGAATTAATCCGGCCGCTTCTGTCCTCTGTCACATCATCACTAAACACCAATAACCCAGTGCCACTGGGAGCCATACATGCTCATGCCATCACACTGCTCCACCATGTTTCACAGATGATGTTGTATGCTTTGGATCATGAGCTGTTCCAAGCCTTCTCCATACTTTTTTCTTCCCGTCATTCTGGTACAGGTTGATCTTAATTTCAGCCATCCAAAGAATGCTTTTCCAGAAGTGGTCTGGCTTTTTTTTTTTTAGATGTTTTTTGGCAAAGTCTGGCCTTGTTTGCACCTTGTGGTGAACCCTCTGCATTTGCTCTCGTGAAGTTTTCTCTTGATTGTAGACTTTGACAGTGACACGCCTACCTCCTGGAGAGTGTTCTTCACTTGGCTGGATGTTGTGAAAGGGATTTTCTTTACGATAGAGAGGATCCTCCAATCATCCACCACTGTTGTCCTCCGTGGACGTCCATGCCTTTTTATGTTGCTGAGCTCACCAGTGCATTCTTTTTTTCTCAGAATGTACCAAACTGTTGATTTGGCCACTCCTAATGTTCCTGCTATCTCTCTGATAGATTTGTTTTGTTTTCAAAGCCTAACAATCGTCTGTTTCACTTGCATGGAGAGATCCTTTCACCGCATGATGTGGGTTCACAGCAACAGCTTCCAAAAGCAAATGGCACACTTAGAATCAGCTCCAGACCTTTTACCTGCTTAATTGAGGTAGAAATAACAAAGGAATAGCCCACATCTGTCCATGAAATGGCTTTTGAGTCAATTGTCCAATTACTTATGGTCCCTTGAAAAAGGGGGGAGGTAAAGAGCTGTAATTCCTTAACTGTTCCTCCAATTTTGATGAGAATACCCTCAAATTGAAGCTCAGAGTGTGCACTTTAAGCTCATATCATTATATAAATGTAACTTGAATATGTTTTGGTCAACAGCTAAAATAACACAAATTAAAAAACATTTTTTACAATTTAGTGTTAATTATGCAGCAGATGGTCTGCAAATGGACTATCAAAGTGTGGAAAACCCCAAAAAACCCCAAAACTCAGATACATCAGGTAATTGTCTATTCTTTCTTCACTTGGCACATTAATTCAGAGAAGGAAAGTTCAAGACTATAATGGAGAGTGAGATTGAAAGGGCAATGGAGGTACATTATCAGGTTATTGACTACAAAGGAGGGAAATACTTCTGTAAAAATCAGTGGATGCTTTCAAAGGACAGTTAGAAATGCAAAACTAAAGATGAGCCAGCATTGGTGAAGAAGAAAAGGTTTAGACTAAAGAAAGAAGAGGCTGCCGAAATGTCTCACTGGTGCTGAGGACACACAAAAAAGCATGAGAGGTACAATTCAATAACAAAACCCTGGTGATTTTCTGAAATATGTCTTTCACTCTTGTATTGTTCAATGTCTCTCTCTCTGAGGTGAGAAATAATGGAAAAATTACTACTGTGCCTTTTTTCTGCATCTCTGTTAAATCACCCTTATTGCTTTATGATTCTGTATCTAAGCTACTAGGCTGTTAGTATGAAGGGCATATAGACCGTTGTTTGAATTGAGGAGGACCCATGGGGAGGTAGGGGTCCCGGACCAACATACAAGCATAACAATTATTGCTCTTATTAATATGGTTTCATTCCCTTTATCCAACTTTTCATTCGTGATTAAAAACTGATTTTCCCAAGTATTTTGTGAAGTGTTTACAGAATGGGACTGGCAAGACTCTCATTATCACATTAAAAAATCTGTTAACGTCAGCGCCAATAGCCTAGTGGTCAGTGCGCCAACATATAACTCTGTTGCGTTACGGGCGTCCTGAGTTCTTGTTGTAATAAAGGCAAAATGCCCCAAAAAAACTGTATAACTGCAGTTCCCTTTCATGGGAACTTTGAACTGCGTCCTCTAGGGGTCGCTATGGGGAACGCCTCGTCGTGACCCGTGTCTGAAGCATACATTGAAAAAACACCAACTCGTTGGCCGGCGACAGCCATGATGTAACTACCGGTGCGACTATAGAATAAATAGGCGCCAGGAGCACACATCATTCTCTTCTTCGTCTTCATTGACTGTTTTGTTTGAAGCGTGCATTTCTGTGGTAAGAGCGATCTCTATTCATCTCATTATGGCGAGCACTAGCAAAGCGTTTAAGGTTTAAGGATGTGTGCATCCGTGTTGACGTTGTTTAACATCTGATGACACACACGATCTATGCGTTATTTGTTTGGGCGAAGAGCACGCAAGCGATGCCTCCGAGGGGACAATCGGTGTGCACTGCGAGCGTTTTTTCCAAGGGAAAAAGCTCCGCTCTCGTTTGTCTCTCTTTTCGAGGAAAGAGGGGCAGCCATCTGCTAGGGAACCATGGTTACATAAGTAACCTGAGACGTTTTACTTGATTTATTTAAACAGGATAAAATAATTTATTCCACTATGGGAACTGGTGTCACGTTACTGTGAGGAGTCAAGGAGCGCGGAGACGTAGAAATACGAACAACAGCAGGCCCGGTTCTTGACGGCTATAGCAGGGTGGGCTCGCAGATATCCTGGGTGGGCATTTTTTAGTCATCATATCATCATATAGTCTAGAAGATATTTATACTGTAGATATTGCTATATTAACTATATTATATGTACACTGAAAAAAGCTTTCATGGGCAGCCTAGAATATCATGCACTTTCACAGCAAAATAAACTTTTTTTTCTTTATTGAATAGTCCTTGTTCTCTTTCTCTGGATCATTGTTTCAACACTGGTGATTCTTTTTTTCAGCTAACTTTTTTTATTTATACCAAACAAGGCCGTAATCATGTCTACAACATTTGAGGGGACTAATTGTTTTGAGGAAAATATAAAGACCATGGTTCTCATTTATAAAACTCTCCATAGATTTCATCCTAAAAGTGTACGTATGCACAAAAGCTAAATTTTGCGTACGCACAAAGGTTTTCAGATTTATAGAACCATACATACGTTGATCTCATTATTTTCCACTGGCCAAATAGTATTTAAATTGTTTTAAACAATTCAAATCAAATTCAATTTATGCAGTTTTGCTGGTAAGGTGAACATCTTTTAGCTATTTTTAGCCTATATTTATTGTAGTGTAAATATAATTGTCTGACTCTGTGCGTCACTGACAAAGTAGCCTATTTAAAAAAGAAAACATGCAAATTACCATTTTCTTCAAGTTGTATCCTTCAAATACAGTGATATTTTTCACAATGTTGTGGAGATGTCTTCACACGACATCAACACCTCTGTGCAGCTGCGGTTGTACAGTTATTATCATTGGTCCTATTCAAACTGGACAATAGACCGTTCCACCAAATCCAGCAGTATCCGCCACAATATCGAAGTAAGAGCGAATCAATGATCATTGTTCTCACTAAAAATATTTTCTCATAACATGAGATCTGCAGTTTAGTTTAAAGATAAATTATTGTGCACCTATAGCACTCCTCGCTGTCATTAAAACATAACATACCAC
>NW_015539852.1:708917-713489 GCF_001515605.1 Sinocyclocheilus anshuiensis
AGTTTATTTTTTATAAATCTCGATATGTGTGTGGAAAATTGCGTACGCAAATTTCTATGCCCATTTTGTGCGTACGCAACGTTTATACATGAGACCCCAGACCTCTATGGTAATGGTACTTATTTAAAGATACTAAATAAATAAAGGATTTAAATGGATTTAGGGGAATAAATTAAAAGAAGAAAAAAAAAGAACTTAATTTTTGTAAATTAATCAATCTGAACTGCAAATAATATTATTATTTTAAAATATGCACCCATTCAATTTCAGCTGTATTGTTGAAAACGGAAAACAGAAAAATGCTATTGTCATAATCAATTATGAATTAGGCTACATGAATCACGTAAATGACAGACCTACTTTCTATTCAAAACTGCGGAATTTATTCGAAAAAGTCGAATAGTTTGCGTCACTGGTCGTTTACGTCATAGAAGAGGAACACTATGTTTCTTACAGTTGAGCCGACTGTTGACAAGCTCTTTACTTTCAGTTTTCATTCTTACATTCAGCAATAACTGCAAGCCAAAAGGGGTAAGCTTTCAACTGAACCGTATAGCCTACATGCATTTTATGGCGCTTTTCCACTGCGTGGTACGACTTGGCTCGGTACGGCTGAGTACAGCACGGCACGGCACGGTTCGAGTTTCCACTGAAGTTCAGTACCGCTTTAGAGTGGGCGGGATTATTCACATGTCGTTATAGTTGCGCCGCCTCTAAGTCGCCCAATCCCCCAAAAGTGAACCGTACCGAGCCGTACCGTGCCGTACCATGCAGGGGAAAAGCGCCATTAGACGCTTATATTATATGCTCTTGCCCCGTCCATGCAATAAATGCACGTTATTGAATGAGCGGGGTTTTTAGAACCTTAAAATTGCTCAGGTAATTTCAGTGGTAGGCTATGATACATATTCATGTAGCCTATTAAACTCCCCGTAACTCGCAAACTCCCCGTGATAGCGCGCAAATATTTCTGCCCGTTTTCGCTTGTTGTCATCCTCTGCTCTTCTGCAACAGACTGAAGCGTGAATTCAGCATGCCTTGCATTCAGCTAATAAAAGAAAAATGCTGCAATTTTCTGGTGTTATTTTATTATTGTTAGGGAAGTCTCCAGCTATATCTTAAACTTCTCAAAATACAGTCCGCTCCAGATTGGTTTTAATCAATGCATAAAAAATTTACGCAATCTTTATCTAATTCTGACTGGGTGGGCAAGACAGTCATTTGGGTGGGCTCGGCCCACCCCTGCCCATGTCTGGAGCCGGCCCTGAACAACAGTCTTTAATAATCCAAAACCAGGGGTAACACAGGGCAAGCAGAAACACACACGTAGCACATAGCATGGATGACACCGGACAAAGGAATCACAGGACAGGCTACACTTTAAATACCAGACTAAACGAGGGTAATTGACGAGACACACCTGAAACAAATGAACACAATCAAACAAGGGAGAAACTGGGTCACGTGGAGCACAAGGGGACAGAAAACACAACAAAACAGGTCCAGGGGTGTGACAACTGGATCCAGATTGTAATGAATGAGCTGGTTTTAATGCCTGATTACAATTGAGAAAATATGTCTTAATAGTATTTTCTTAAAGTTTATAATATCAGTTGTTTAAGTTTATAATATCAGTTGAGCATCAGCTGTCTCTAATGGGGGTTCTTAATGCTGTTCCTAAAAATTTCTTTAATGGACAAATTTACACTGCAAAGGTGACACGGAATAACTTCTGAAGTTTCATTTAAGTGTCTTTACAAAGACTCTTTAATACTGCTAATCATAAATGCATTTACACAGCAATTATAGCTGTATATTTTGACAAGTATACAGGCTGAAGTGGGTTAGAGCAGGCATAATTTAGTCTGGATTTTATGTGGCATTATGTCTTTACACTGAATTTTAAGCAGGCACAGAGCAGTCTTAACTATAAAGACGTCTTCAGTTAAGCTTTTTATTACACTACATTCATCTTAGGTTTCAAAATTTAAAAACAAAGCATTGCTGAATCTTATATTTTATCTACTTATGAGCACATTAGTTTATGTCATTTTTCTGTGATAGAGTAAAGCTGAGCATCAGAAAATAGATAAAAAGTAAGAGAACAGAGATTAAAGATAAAGATAGTGATAACTTTGAACAGAAATAAAAGAACTAGTCAAACTAATCAGAAATAGTAAATTTTCTAATATTTTAATACTGGTAGGTTCTGAAAATGACTGGAATGGTCACATTAAGTTACCAGCATATGCTCTGTCCACCATGCAGACTTTTTATTAATAATCTTTAACATACATTGTTACCTGGCACAGACATTTTTTTTTTACTCTGACAGAGTCAAGAAGTTACCAAGCAGGGCTAATTCTAGCAAAATATCTGTCAAAGTAGATGAAGATGAAGCAGGGTGACAAATATGTAAATTGAATTTATGTGAACTCATTACTATTAATTTTTAGGAAAGCGACATTGTACTATGTCCTAAGCGACAACAAAGGCATGATGTGATCTAATCACATTGCTGAAGGCAGTCATTAATTCTTGGCTCCTTTATCACTAAAAGACGATTCTGTAGTGACAAGATTCGTCAGCAGTCGATCTGAATGTTTATTTTTCTTACTGACAAAGCTTGACAACGCAGGGCTGTGCTGTCACATGAACACAATTAGCGCCGCTGTTCTTGTGCAGCAAACAGGAACTCTGTTTTTCAGGAAACCATAATTAAAACTTGGAAAATAAATGGATATTTCTGTGTCTCATTGATCTGTAAAAATAGCAACAAATAGGGAGTGTAAAGTTAATTAAAATCAATGGTGTGAGATTTTAAGTTGGGGCAGAGGGGAAAAAAAGGCATGTTATATATATATATATATATATATATACAATACGCTTGAAATGGAAGAGTGGTCATGTGAGTATGGAGAGTTGGGGATGGCAAATTACAACAAATTCTTCTCCACAATTACTCGCCTTGAAAAAAATTAGCTTAAAGGGGTCATATGATGCGATTTCAATTTTTCCTTTCTCTTTGGAGTGTTACAAGCTCTTGGTGATTTCATTACACCAAATACACAAAATAATGTTCTTTTTAGCAGCATCATATGACCCCTTTAATGTCATGCATCTTAACACATCCTCCAATTAGAAAGCTGCTTGACGAGGGTGTAACCTCCTGAAACATGGACCATCTCACCTCCTACACCCCCCAACCTTACCACATCACAAAAAACTGTCTGAAACATTTCTGAAACAATTCGAAGTGTGCTACAGGGCCTGTACAAACCACCTGTAGAAACGCACTCTCCTCTATGTGCACTAGACACTTTTCACACACACTGCTTTGTGTACATAATCCCACAAAAGACTCCGTAATAGGTGTGTTTACATGCTCATGCACTACAAATCATCTGCACTGTTCCCCAGCCAGCTGCTTGACTTACGATGTTTCTCTTTGCACATGTAAGCTCAACTTGAACTTGAACTTGAACTTGAATTACAGAGACAGCTAAGAGCTGACTGACGGCGCAAGAGAATGAAATATGAACAGATTGACATGAGCATTTTGACCCTAGAGCACCCAGCTGAACACAAGCCCTATGGGTAGATTAAACACAAAACAGCTATACATGCTGAAAAACACCACAAATGTGATCCTTCACAATAACTACATTCACAGCCACAGCTTTGAGATTCTGGCCTTATCTGCATATTCCTCATATTTAAAAATATATAAATACATCTGACATAAATGTGAATGGTCTCTTTTCACATTTCCAGGTTTGGAATGTGGAGGAAAACTCTATTAATGCATTTATTTATCCATTTAGCATGGTATAGCAGAGTAAAGGGAGACCATAGCAAATATAATTTTTGCATTCCCATATGATCAAACATCAAAAGAAAAAAAGTCACTATTGTATTTCCATGACATTTCAAAAGAGGAAAGAATGAGAGAAAGGTGTCAAATTTACAGTCCCTCCCTCTGCAACTGTATTTGAAACCCTCTAGCAGCAGAGTTGACTAGTTTTTGTAATTTAACGTCAGAGTATAGTGAAAATATAAAAATACTTCCTATATTTCTTTATTTCTTTTTGTAATTTTGTCGTCACTGTCTGTGAAAGAGTCCATTGATATACTGTGCATATGCTTTGAGGCCACCAAAATTTAATGGCCAGGTTCACTAGTAATTTCGTATAATTACAGCAAGAATATTAAATGCAAAATTTCTGCTGAAATAAATCCAGATTATTTTGAATACGCATGTCTGCAGCTAGTAATTTGTGTTCCTTTTTACAGCTTTTATTACATATTCACATCTCGCTGAACTGTGAGGAAAAAGTTGCAGTTAAAAATTCGCAATTAGCCTATCTATTTTATTTTTTATTCCATGGTGGAAACAAATAAAAAAAAAATGCTAAATGTAAACTCAGAATTCAGAAAATAATTCAGAATCGCAAGATGTAACCTCAGCATTGCGAGAACAAAGTAAAAATGGTAAAATATAAACTCAAAATTCAGAGAAAAAGTCAGAATTATGAAATGTAAACTCAGAATTCTTTATTGGGGGGGGGGGGG
>NW_015539852.1:714117-717648 GCF_001515605.1 Sinocyclocheilus anshuiensis
CCTCAAAATTGTGAAATATGAACTCAAAATTTACAGAAAAAAGTCAGAAATGAAAGATGTAAACTCTGAATTCTAAGAAAAAAAGTCAAACCTCAAAAAAAATGTGAGGTGTAAACTTGCAATTCCAAGTTTACAATTTGCAGTTTTGAGATATAAACCCACAATTCTGAGAAAAAAGTCTGAATATTAAGATATAAACTTGCATTTTTAAATTCAATGGCAGAAATAGTTTCCATACCATACAGCACCTACAAGAAAGTTACTTGTTTCTAAGGTCAAAGGGGGTGTGATTTTTGTGTGTGTTTTCTGTTGGTATCTAAATTTTGTGTAAATGATCAATGCAAACTTATCAATAAATTATGATTTCTATGTGAAATCATTTCCACACAGATTTGATGCACATATGAGCACAGTGAATGCGACATTAATTCATTAGACATTCTGAGCACTGGGATTACTTTTAAAACTTGTCAAGTTTCACAGCAAAACACTCAAATTGCCACATCCACCTGCCATTACTGAAGGAATAAATGATAATGCACAGCAGAAGCCAGATGTATCTCAACCCCATGATAATCTTTATGCATTCTGGAACTGTGAGATATAACTTGACCAAAAAACATCCACCTGTTCAGCATAACAAATAAGTGTATGTGTTTTTTTATTTATTTGTTAGTGAAGCTGTTACAGCTCTCATGGGGTTTGGAAGGGCAAGCAGCAGCTGATGTTTGATGGAAAACTGCAGCTATTTTCTCACCTCTGTTGTACCTCTTTGGCACCGCAATGCAAAATACTTCATTATGCATCATCAGACAGTCTCCTAATGGAAGGCTGGATGCCTGCTTTGATATTCTGCATAAATTAGCGCTGCCTTTTCAGCATTAAAGGCCTGGAAGCATGCCGGCCTCCAAAGGTAATATTTTAACTGCAGTCCGGATTTACAGTATATGAACTTCAGCCAGCGTTTGTGTTGAAAGGCAACACATTTAGTATTTCAGTATGAAATAGTATACTTGATTAAAGCCAAACATTTCATGAGGATTAGTAAATCCACTCCAAGTTACCTTTAACCTTTAGATGTGAAGTGATGTGAACTGAAGGTGAAGTGTGTGTATTTTTCGACATTAAAATACTAGGGTCCTTCACACCAATAAAAATAACTATAAAGCTTACTATAGTGATAATTATATTAGCATTTCCACCCGCAGACAATAACGTTTGTTTATTATAAGCATAATAAACAGTTTTGTCGTCTGCCACTTTTTTTGGGAAACCTGTTTGGTAAACAATCATTATTTTTGCACTGCCACTTTGCAGGCTCACAAATGGCTCTTTTCACGTTTAAGTAAATCCCATATTTCTCCATGTAGCAATTAGAGTGCTAATTGCAATTGTTCGCTCTGTTTCTTTCATATTTGAAGTGATAGCATGTCGATCTTTTCATGATTTAATCATGAGTTGAAAAGCTGCAAATTAGTACCAAGGGATCCTCTGGCTCGCAGCATGATCTGCAGACTTGATGTAGATTTATAGATATATACATAGATTGAGGATTGTTATCTAGACAATGTAGTTTAATGATTCACAGGTAGAGGCCAGGTGTAAGGCAATTGTACCCTCGTTATGGCAGTTGTTTTTCAGAGTAACTGAAACAGGGTCAGAATACGTGACTAGGCACTTATATTGAAAGTTTAAAAAAGTATTTTTATTAACATCTAGCCAACTCAGTAAATCATCAATCTAGTCCATGAAGATTGTTTGATTGCTCATGTTTGAATGGTTGATGAAAGAGAAATCCATAGCAAACAAAAACAAGATCCTGCTATTTGTTTTCTATCACATTATTTGTTGCCGGCCTCTTCCTTCTTTTGTCATTTCCATTGACTGCATTTCTTCCCATCCTTATTCTTGTCTCTTCCACTGTCTGCCCTCATTGAATCGCCCCATCACATCCTGGTTTGGGTTTTGTCTATGCCACTATTGTTGTCTTTAGGTAAATTACTCAAACAGAATCAATGCAGCATCTCCAAACTCTCACTTCCTGTTGCTTTGGCTCTATAAGCAGGATATTGTGAACCGTTGTGCACACTGAGAAGAATTCACAGGCCCTCGACTCATTTAATGCACCTTGAATTATAATAGGAAAATCTGCTATGTATAACAGGGTCATCAGTCTTTTCTGAGTTTCCCTGAAGTTGTTTTCCATTTGATACTTACTGTGCTAAGAGAGGGATGGAGTTCAGACAGATCCTGCCACCAGTGCTTTGTTTCCCCCCGCAATCTTGATACCTGAGAAAGCTGGCCAAAAATGACCCTTTCAGAAGTTTATTCTAAATATATTTGCCCTGACAGGTTCTGGCTCACATTCTAATTGCAATGAAGCACATAGTGGAAATTGTTATGTAATAACAGTATTATTATCATAGGAATGATAATAATAATTATAATGTTGCTAAAAAGAACATTATTTTGTGTATTTGGTGTAATGAAATGTGTTTATGCGGTTTAAGGTAAAAACAACACATACTGTGCATTATTACTTATTATACTGTGTTTCTCCTCTATGCCCCGCCTTCCTGAAACGCGTCGATTTTTACAAAGCTCATCGGTCGGAAAAGCGAGGTGCGCTCTGATTGGCCAGCTGTCCAGTGCGTTGTGACAGTGTGTGCGGATCAGCTCTAGGCATGACGAAGCGGATATCGTCCTCTTTTGGAAGGCCAATCAAAGTAGTTCTGCTTTCACAATGAAACACACAGTGCCTTCACGGCATGGCGGCGGCGGCAGCAGCAATACTACAGCGAGAATAAAAGTTACGCCTTCTTTCTTTGCTTGAACATTTGGGTGGCGTTATGCAAATCTTCCCACATCGTGACGTAGGCATGTGGGGGCGTGTTAGAACGAGCCGTTTTAGGTAGGCGTGGTTGACTCTTAACTTTTATAAAGAATATCTCTTTGGATTTGAGACTTTAGTCCTTGCAACTTTACAGATCTTCTTTATGCACCAAGAGCTTGTAACACTCCAAAGAGAAAGGAAAAATTGAAATCGCATCATATGACCCCTTTAAATATATACATTAATGTATATGTATTTATGTGTATGTATGTATGTATTTATACATACATAATAATAAATATACACAGTACACACACATATACTATGTAAACAAAAACGTCTATTTTGGATGCGATTAATCACGATTAATCGTTTGACAGCACTAGTGCTAAGTAAAAACAACAACAACAAAACAAAAACCCGATCTGCTTATAATTTTGTAATAAAAAATGTTAATCTTGATAATAGGCTGTCATCTTAATAAAGAGTAAATATTCCCCAAAAAATATTTTAACAATTCACCTTAGGACAATGACAATAAAAGCCATTTAAGTAATTTTGGAAGCAGTTATTTTGTAAGGTCTTTATAATATAATTTATGTTGTCTTTATAATATCACACTTGATGCTTTTTGTACACAGTATAAAACTTTTTTTTTTAACTTGAAATAAAACTGTAACTGAAATAAAATTCATATA
>NW_015539852.1:718283-718720 GCF_001515605.1 Sinocyclocheilus anshuiensis
ATACATGCATGGGTGTGTATTTATATATACATAATAAATGTACACAGTACACACACATATACTATGTAAACAAAAACGTCTATTTTGGATGCGATTAATCACGATTAATCGTTTGACAGCACTAGTGCTAAGTAAAAACAACAACAACAAAACAAAAACCCGATCTGCTTATAATTTTGTAATAAAAAATGTTAATCTTGATAATAGGCTGTCATCTTAATAAAGAGTAAATATTCCCCAAAAAATATTTTAACAATTCACCTTAGGACAATGACAATAAAAGCCATTTAAGTAATTTTGGAAGCAGTTATTTTGTAAGGTCTTTATAATATAATTTATGTTGTCTTTATAATATCACACTTGATGCTTTTTGTACACAGTATAAAACTTTTTTTTTTAACTTGAAATAAAACTGTAACTGAAATAAAATTCATATA
>NW_015539852.1:718800-733979 GCF_001515605.1 Sinocyclocheilus anshuiensis
ATATATATATATATATATATGTATAAATTCGACTACCTGCTAAGGCAACATTTCTAATTTTTAATCAGTTTATCTTTATGCACTAAAATAACTAAAATTTAAATGAAAATGATTAAAACCTATATAGACATAAAAAACTAATAAAAATAACAAAAACAGAAAACTAAATTACTAAACAAAAAACTAAATATAAAACTAATTCAAAATATTAATAAAAACTATAATCTCTGTGATGCTAAAGTAAACCTGTTTTATTCATGAAAATTTCTGCCTTTGTATTTTAGGAAGCCCCACAGAAGTTTCTTATGAAAGTTTTATTGTGCACATTTCACGTTTCACATTTCTTAGATTTTTTAATTTAGTATATTTTCTTTGAAAGTATTTATATAAAAACGATCAGTGATGTTTTTGTAGGCTTATTCCTACATTGACAATTGAACTAAACATGGCTTTCTAAGCTGCTCTCACTCTCCTCCAGCTGCTGCAAGCTTAATGTGACAATGTGACAAGCTTGTTGTGCCACAATGGAATTCAGATTGTGATGCATCCTTGAATGCCACACACTTTAAAAAACTCACGGTGAGGGAATCAGTCAGTACACTGTGAACTTGTGTGTGAAAATGTTAATTAAAAGAATATGGCAACATTGTAGCTAGTATACCTTATTCCTCTGGCTGTCACGCTTTGATGCACAAAAACCAAATGTCATGAAGCAATGGACTGAAAGCCAAGCCAGTCTTTATGCCTTGTTATTAACATCTTTCAAATGTAAAATTTATAAATTTAGAGTTGAAATGTCTTTGAACTTACAACATAATAGTCTGATTTGTTCTTAAAAATGTGCGGACCTGACTTAACTTGAGAGACAGATCCGATTATCTTCAACATAGTGTGCAGTTTGTGATGTGCCACTGAAAACCTTCAGACTGCAAAAATTTGACAAACGTCAAGAAGCGCTTTCCCACCCACCTTGCTGAACGTCTGAAATATTCTCATCAGTTCTGCTTTAGTTGTTCCTGAAAGGTTCACTTCGAACGGGTTCACTCTGTTTAAAATCTCTCTGTCCCTGTCAATGTTTCTCTTTAGTTCCACTGAGCTTTCAGCTTTACTTTGTTCTCTTTTATATGCTCTCCTCATTCTGAGTGTCATGAATGCTGCTAAATGCTCATTATCTCACCTAGTCTCTTCTGTAATTGCCATTTATTATCATTTGTTTTGTTCAAATGTTCTAGACCTCCTCACACAGTTTCAGGGCTTTGCTTATTTGAGAACAGAGAGGGTCTCACTCCACCCCTTTCCAACCACACATCTCCTTTATGTCTTTATGTTTGATATGAAATACTGATTACTGCAAAGTATGTATGTATATATATATATATTCACACACACACACACACACGCACGCAATATATTTTTGTTGTCTTGTAAGTATCAAGGGTTTTTTATACCATAGTTATTATAATTAACTAAAACTAAAACCATAGAACATGTTTTCTTACTTGAAATAAACTTACTGAAATAAAATAAAATATTAGAAAAACTTAAACATATTTTAAACATATTTCTGCCAAGGCAATATTTCTCATTTGTATTAGGTTTATCTTAATGTACTAAGATAACTAAAACTAAAAATGAAATAAAATTATTATTGTTATTATTATTATTATTATTATCATCATTATTATTTTTATTATTATTATTATTATTATTATTAAGACAAATACGAAAAGACTAACAAAAATTACAAAAAGAAAACGTCTCGGGTTGCGACTGTAACCTTTGTTCCCTGAGAAAGGAACGAGACACTGCGTCGGTATGCAGTGGGGCTGGATGCGTGAGAGAAAACCCCAGTGGACAGTAGGTCTTCTCTCGAGACGCGAACAAATCCACTTCCACTGGGCTGAACCTCTCGCATATCGACTTCACCACCTCGAGGTGAAGTCTCCATTCCCCGGGCCTCAACCCCTGCCTCAACCGGACGTCTGCTCCCTGATTCTGGTCCCCAGGGACATACATCACTCTGAGAGACGACAGTTTCCCCTTGGACCACAGGAGGATCTGATGCGCCAGTCTGCACAGAGGGCGCATCCTCAGACACCCCTGATGATTCAAATACGAGACCACCGGCATATTATCTGCTCGTATTAGGACATGGTGACCGCTGAGATCTGGGCGAAAGCTCCTCAGAGCCTTGTAAACCGCTAGCATTTCCAGGCAATTTATGTGCCATGAGGAATGCTGGGCCTGCCACAGACCTCTCGCAAAGCGGCCGTCCATGACTGTGCCCCAACCCGTAAGAGATGAGTCTGTCGAAACGACCCGATGAGTCCCAGCAGTCTTTGGAACTGCTTTACAGTGATAGCGTGGCCTAGCCCTATCCTGGAAACCATCGCCAGGATGGACTCGATACGAGCGGGAGACAATTGTGCCCGAATCGTTGTCGAGTCCCATACCACCCCCAGGAACGTGTTTCTCTGGGTGGGTGACAACACACTCTTTTTCGTGTTGAGTCTCAACCCCAAGCTCTGAATGTGGCCAAGGACGACATCTCGATGCCGAACCACCATTTCTTGAGACTGGGCCAGTATAAGCCAGTTGTTGATATAATTCAGCACACGGATGCCCTGAAGCCTCAGTGGCGCTAGAGCTGCATCCATGCACTTGGTGAAAGTGCGAGGGGAGAGAGCTAGGCCAAACGGAAGAACCCGATATTGGAATGCTTCGCCCCCGAAAGCGAACCTCAGGAACTTCCTGTGAGAAGGAATGATAGAAACATGGAAGTATGCGTCCTTTAGATCTATCGTGACAAACCAGTCCTCGGATCTGATCTGACTCACGATGGTGGGAATAGTGAGCATCTTGAACCTGAACGATTCAAGTGCCGCAGATCTAAAATTGAATGCAACCCCCCATCCTTCTTGGGAACTATGAAATACCGGCTATAGAACCTGGACTCCCTGTCTGGCGGAGGAACACTTTCTATGGCCTCCTTTACCAACAGGGAGTGAACTTCCTGTTCCATCACCCGACCCTGCTCGGGGTGCACCACAGTAAAGACCACCCCAATGAACTTCGGGGGGTAGTAACCGAACTGCAGCTTGTACCCTCTTTCTACTGTACGCAGGACCCATGGAGATATATTCGGAAGGCATTGCCATGCACCGATATAATCTACTAAGGGAATCAGCCTCTCGAGGCTGACCTCGGGTATTCTTCGAGTATTGTTTATGATCCCCTGAAGCGGAACACCGGCAGGAAAAGATCGAAAACGATTTTCTATGTGCCAGGCCGCAAGCCCTCAGGGCGGACACTGCAGCATGCGTTCGCCGGAAATCGATGTGGCCCGAAGCGTACTGGATGGCAGGATTCCAATTTCCTGAGGGTTCTGAGGTGGAAACCACCTTGATCGCTCCAGCCCAGGGGGGGCAACCCTCAGAAGCCCTGTGAAAGCTAGGACCTTTTTCCTGTAGCCTTTCTCGCCTGAAGGACGGTCCTCAAATCGACCGTTGGCTCGGCGGGCTTCGGGCGAGAGCGTCGCCTCTGCTGCCAAGATCCCTGAGGAGGGGCTCTAGAAGCGACACTCTCCTTTTGTACCTGCCGGTACGAGGAGCTTGATGACGGCTGGCCCGTCCACTCGGAGCAGCCTTCTTAGATTTAGAGCGGCGAGGGAGATACTGCTTAAAAGCCGCAGACTGCTTTTTCGCCTCCTGAAATCTGTTGACGACCATATTGACTGCATCACCAAACAGGCCAGAAGGCGATATCGGGGCATCTAGGAGAAAGGCCCTGTCCTTTTCCTTCATCCCCGATAAGTTTAGCCACAAATGTCTCTCCGTGGCCACCATTCAAAGTGCTTGTTGAAGAGCAAAAAGCTGACTCTGTTGTGTGCCTTTGTAGCTTCCGACTATGCCGTCACATGTTACGTCATGACGCAACACCAATCAGGATTGGAATAGTTTCATTCATGCTTCAGACGCACTACGCTGAGGGGGGTCCCCTAGTGTCGTTACCGACGCAGTGTCTCGCTTCAGACGCGCTACGCTGAGGGGGATCCCCAAAGTGTCGTTACCGACAGTGTGAGTTCCCTCGAGGGGGAACTAACTAAATAACCCAAAATTTAAAAAAAAACCAACCAAAAAAAAAAACAACAATAAAATAAAATAAAATAGAATCTGAAATGATAATAAAATAACCAGAGGCGTCATGCCCTTTCAAAGTGAGGGGGCACGTGCTTCCAAAAGACAAAAAAATAGCCGAATAATATTTTTTATATTTGATACAATCACACCGGTGTGATTAGAACGCTCAGTGCATCATATCATCAGCTGCCAAATTCAAATCTGCTTTCACTGGCTGGCGCTGAGCCAGAGACAGATGCCTTTTTACAGAGCTGCATTATAACCAATCACACACTATTCTGTTGAGCTTATGAATGCAATGACCAATCAGAGACGTTCAGGTGAGTCATCGCTGAAACGCAGTGTTTTGTTCACTCACTCGCTGACTGAATTCTCTGGCGAATTCTCTCATCAGAAACAACAAAGTGCAGATGTGCGTACAAGATATTCATTTCACAGTGTAAACAGCTTCAGTGATTTTAATGGGAGTTTTTGAGAGTGCCTGAACTCTGGCTAGACTGAATGAAAATGTTCTTTGCTCTCTGTAAAATGAAAGTGTTATAATTAGTAACTTACAATATTGTTATTAAATTCACATTAAATACAAAGTCAGTCGTATTAAAAAAATTATGGCATGACACCCATATATGTTACTTAAAGGGGTCCTATTATGCTCTTTTACAAAGTCTTAATTTTGTTTTGGGGGTGTACTAGAACAGGCACTCATACTAGGTTGTTCGAAAAACACATTATTTTTCACATGTTGAAAAAGTGAAAAAGCATAATAGGACCCCTTTAAGTAAAAAGATGGGTTTTTATGTGTAGTTAATAGATTACAGTATTAGTCTACTTTGCCCATCACCAATTATAGATCAAATAACATAATCTATAAAGGTGCAAAACACATTTACTTACACATATTTGAGAATCGAGATATTTCCTGATATAGTTACCACGTTTGGAAATATTTCTAATAAAAAATAAAAAATAAAATAAAACTATGTTATACAGTGCTATCGTGGCTGCTGTGTGTCAAATTACAAGCATGACGAATGCCCCCTCAAAAATCATGAGTGCATGACGCCCCTGAAAATAACTCTGTTTATATATGAAAATAGCTGCCTTTGTATTTTAGGAAATCCCATAGAAGTTTCTGTTTCATATATTCTCATTAGGAGCTTTGTAGCATATTTCCTAAATAAGTGAATTATTAATTAGCTTTTACTTTTTACTTTAAGTTTTCATTTTAATTTTTAGAAATTTGCTAATTTTAAATATTAGTCATTTTAAATATTACTATTTAGATTTAATTTATTTTTATTTCAGTTTTAAATTTCATTAATTTCCAGTTAGTTATTTTCCAGTTAGTTAGTTAAGAATAATCCCTGCTTTCCTTTTTTCTCCATCTCATTTTTATATTACAGCTTTATTTAACCCTGTATACTGCACATTTTGATAATCGATAATTTGAGTGTTTTAAGCATAGAATATTTGCATACTGTGCATAATTTACCGCATAGCATTGAAATAGTATGAGTAGTATGGTAGTATGCTATTCCAAATATAGGCCTTTTTCCTGTTGTCATCTGTAACATGAGTACATTTCTGCATCTGAGGTCACTTTAAGGATTTCAGTTTGATAGAGAGAGAGACAAAGAGAGAAAGAGACACATGAGAGCCCATGCAGGTGGAAAACTGGCATTCGTATTCATATGTCTGACAGACGCACAACAGGGTCCTTTTTATATTCATTATGCCTGACTGCCGGTTATGTTCCCGTTCCATAGACAAGCTGGAGAATACGATATGCATTTTCATGATTACAGAAGAGTGTAATACATCCATTTCCACACACTGCGCCGTGTTTCTGAAAATGACAGCAACTCCTGTTCATAACTATTGTGTCTCATGACTGTTGGCTTTTTGTGCGTATAAACCTGTGCTATTAATATGCAAATATATTTCTGTACAGGAAAACTCGAGCCTAGTGAGCTGCCCACGGAGGGAGTATTTTAAGGTATCATACGCACAAAGTGTGTTCCAAAAGGTAGGCAACTTAATTATGCTGCCTCTTAATATAGATAATTTTGCTGTCCTAGAATGCATGGCAACAAGCTCAGTGAATGAAAGATGGCATGACGAGGTGAGAAAAATTCTAAGTAGTTGTATATCATTAAATACTGAAAAATGTTGTTAAATATATTTCATTGTTATTAAAAATTAAATATATTATATTTAAATATGAAGCAATTGTGCAAATGTGATGCCACTTGTTAATGTGTTCTCTAAAAAGAAAACAGTAATTAAGCTTTTCTATTACACTGAGAGAGAACTTTGCTTCTTTATTTTGCTAAATGAATATAAATGATCCTCTATGTTCATGCAGTTCTTAATTGATCTTACAAATTAGAGCTCATCTAATAATCCGACTGTGCAAATAAGGAAGGAGACAGATAAGGATCGTAAAAAGACAAAAAGCGAGATTCTTTTAAGAATCAAGCCAGAGCCATTAAATGGATGACTCAAACAGATCGCAAGCTATCTGGACGTTTATGAAGAAGAAAGAGACAGACGTTGTTTTGAGACACTAAAGCTCCATCTGTTCTGAGCAACTGTTATAAAAAGCCTCTTCCACAGTCTGAGTTAGCATACATTTCTCTCTCTTTCTTTCTCTCCGGCTCCAGTGTGTCTATGCTATCTAATTTTGCTGATTGTTTTGTCCCACTGTTGCTCCGATATAAATGGAAGGCAAAAATATGACCAACTTAACTCCTCGCAGAGCCATTGCCACAAAAGACCCAATTAGCCTTAATGATCGTGGCCGCATCCTCATCTGAAATCGAATGAGAGGAAGTTCTGCACGCTCCAGAGGGATCACGTTCGGGTCTAGACTCACTGGTTCGCGAGAATCGAACCGTCTTGCTGCTGTGGAGCTCATATGGTTCTCTGCCTATTGAATACTGTAGACTCAATGTTGACTTAGAGTTGCATGACTGGAAATGCAGTAGCAGTATAGAAACAGCTTAGCATAAATATGTTTGTGACCAAATTTTAAATGGAAAGTTCACCTAAAAACTGTCTCTCAAGTTGTCCTGAACTACATTATATGACTTTATTTTGTTATGCAGAACATAAAGAAGATATTTTGAAGAATGTTTCAGCTGTTACAATGTGTGGACCAAAACAACACTGGACCCCACTGATGTTATGTTATGTTATGTTATGGACAAAAACACCAATGCCATCTTTTTATGTTCCATGGATGTTAAAGGATGTTAAACCATAGATGCAAATAAAGAACCTTTATTATCCATTTTTACTTTGACTTGCATACAAAGACAAGCCCCTTTACCCAATAGCTCAAGGAACAGTGTGAATAAACCTTTGAACAGCAGCATGCTTTCATTTTTAGGCAGAGATTGAGAATTATGCCTTTTTCCCTCTGTGTATTGACAGATTGCATCTTTACGAGGACTGCAGTTTTCACCCGTCTCTCCACAGTTTAAATGATGCATTAGAGGCCCGGTGAAGTTATCCGCTCAGGGTGAAAAGCACTGCCATTATTCAGGCATTGAAACATCATAATGAATATGGAACACAGGGAGTTCCTGAGGCAAAAGAGAACGCCCTATTTTTGAGCAACCAACTGTGATTCCTAATTAATAATAGATAACTGTGGCATTATTACCTTGTCAGCAGGCACTTTTCTGTTTGTTTGTGTTCATGTAGGCTGTGGTAGTCAGGGATTTACACTTTTCTAATGCGATGTAATGTTACTGAACACAGCTACACATTTCAGTATAGTGATCAGCTCCTCCTTCAACACACTTTCATCTCTATTTGCACTTCCCTGTGGTGTCAGAGCATCTGAGATGCCCGGATAGAGTTGTTGTTTTATGATTTTTATTGCATCTAAACTGGAAAATGGTAATGAGATTGCAGATTTGCGAGGCTGAGCCTTTGTCTTTGTTTGAGGTTATTGCTCGTTTCCCCCATTGACACGTCAAACCTCTCTTTGGTTTTCTTTTGGTCTGAATTGTTACTGATTGTGGGGAGGGTTTGGCTTCCTGTATCTTTTTTTTGTTAACATCTAAATCGGCTGCAGGCTGTTAAAATTACTTTCTCCCTGAGCTGTTGCTTTTCCTCCCTACCTGCCTGAGTCATCTCAACAGCCTGTGTGAAAATTACAGCAAACAATTTGATTTAACTTAAAACTTTAACAACGATATATTGGCGTCTGAACTGTAAGAATGCTTAAGGTAACACATCTATTGTTTATGTAGCTAATGCATTCGGTACGGTTGGGCAACCGCTTGCATGAATGAAATTTTGATGCATGAATATGCCTACCATCTGGGAAAAATATTGACATTGAAAGTACCCTATTTTCTATTAGTGGGAGTTTCTAAATTTACAAAATGAGAACACTTCCTGTGGAACTCATCCAATCTGTAAAACAAACAGTCAGTGGTGAAAATGATGAAAGAGAGGAATACGAGAGAGAGGGGAAAATAACCATGTGTAGTATTTCACAAAAACAAGAAAAATCTGTAATTACTTACTCACCCTCATGCCGTTCCAAAGCAGTTTTTGCTGTTACTTCAATGGAACAGTATTTTTTGTAACTGTAAATTGATTTTTTTTTTACTTTCTACTTTCTGTGTACTGTCTTATGATGTGTTTCTGGCAAAATAACCATCATCATCATCTCCATCACAATCTTCTTCATCAGTCAACATCATCTTCAGTCAACATCATAATTGACCATCATTGACCATCATCATCATCAATCACTATTATCTTCATCACTATCATCTTCGTCAGTCAGCGTTAGGGGTGGGCGATATACCGGTAGACACGATTAACTGGTAGAAATTTTGGACTATCATCTCTATCATGGTTACATGCTCACGTGACGTTGCTGTGCTACATGGTCACAAAAACATATCGTTTGTATGATTTAATCATTACGGTTTAAAAATAAGTGATTTTAAGGCATTGAAATGCAATCAACAGTGAAAGAGAAATCATTTCGCTATATGCGTGTGCAATGAGTTATTTTTGCTGCTTTATAGGCTTTGAACGTTTAAAGACACACTTGTATGTGTTAAAATATCCGTCTTTGCAAGTATCCTCATAAACACAGTAATTTAGGTCTTAAGTGAAAGCAAACAGCTGAAAAAGCCTTGTGTATATTAGATCCAGGCAGCTCTTAAAGTGACAGTCTAATATTAATCAAAAAACAGAAAATCTCTCACTGCTTTTGACTAAATCACTTTTGTAATTTTAATAAGAATATATTGTCTTTGTCACAGTGCAGAATATGCAGTGCATTATTCATTTGATTGCTTTATACAATGTATGTAGCATTTCTTTATTTATTTGTTCTACTGTAGTGTTTTTTTGTCCTGTTGTTTGTAATTAGTTTCTTATTCTTATTTAATCACTGACTGTTTACTTGTCTTCAGTGAGCTTGAGCTTTTTTTTTTTTATTTAAGCTAGTATTAGTTTTTTGTGATATTGACACTGGTGACAAGAATTATTAAATTTCTATGGTATTAACATTTTTTATATCATAAAAACTATTTTGTGATATACAGTATATCGTTACTGTGAAATAAAATTACTCATATCGTGATATAAGATTTTGGTCATATTGCCCACCCGTAGTTATTATTGTCAGTCAACATCATGATGATCTTGATAATAACAGATTATTGTCAGCTTCACCATCATCTTTATGGACATCATGATCATCATCATTCACCATCATCATCATTATCTCCATCACCATTTTCTTCATTAGCCAACGCCATCATCATCATCATCTTTATAACTGACAACATGACCATCATCTGTCATAATCATCATAATCACCATCATCATCATGAGTCAACATCATCATCATGATCATCACCACCACCACCATTGTTGGGTATCATTATGATCATCATCACTGTCATTGTCAGTTACCATCATCATTTTCACCTTCATCATCATCATCAGTAAAATTCATGTTCGTCATTGTCAGGTCACTATCATCATGTCACATAATCGTGATGACATGACCACCATCATCATTGTCTGTCATTATGATCATGACGATCACCTACACCATCATCAGTCAACAGTTTCTTTGTCATTTTCAAGCCACTATTATCATAATAATCAGCATCATCATTGTCAGTCACATCATCATCACCATCATCATTGTCAGTCACATCATCATCATCACTATCACAATCATCATCATCAGTCAACACCATCATGATTTTTTCATTGTCAGTTAGTATTATTAAAATCATCATCCTCATCCGTCACCATCATCATCAGTCAACATTATCATCATGAATATCATCACTGTCAGTCACTATTATTAACATCATATTCATAACCATCACTTGCATTATGACCATTGCTATTGTCAGTCAACATCATAATCATGACCATCACCCCTATCATCGTTATCAGTCATCATAATGATAGTAATGATCATCACTGTCACTGTCAAAACCGTCATTGTCAGTCACTGTCATTATCACCATCACCATTATCATCATCTTCAGTCACCATCATCACTGTCACCATCATCATCCAAATCATCACCCAACATTATCATCACCATCATAACCATCTTTATTATCAACACCATAATCAGAAGATCTTACATTTTCACTTCAGGCTGAGGGGGTTAGAAGCAATATCAAAGTCTCTGGCTAAAGAGGCCTGGCAGCAGTGTTGTAGTAGTTGAGACCAGATGCAACTGGACTTGGACTCGACTCAGATTCGAATGGCAGGCAGTTTTTCTCTTGTCCTGCCCTTTTCTTCAGCTTCCTGTTATGTTTTCCTTATTAACCTTTTATCATTTTCAGTTGTAGACAGATATTTGGCTGTATTTTGTTAATGTTGAAATTCTGCGGCATAATACATTCTAAAGATCAGAGGCTACATGGCTTCTCTTCTTCATAAAGACCTCTCATGAATGAAAACCCACGCCGGTCCGTAACATCACCTAGCAACAGTTAGCCTGTCAGTACGAGCAATTAACTTGTGGTTGAAGGAAGCTTCAAAAGGCACAGAATGTCTTTATCAAAGACCGCTGGATCCTGTGGAAATGCATTGCTGATTAAACAGAAATGTTATTTAAGTTGAAGCTTTTGATTTTTTTTTTTGATGGGTGCTCAATATATACTGCTCTTACACTTAACATTTGCACATTAAACTCTGTAAGAATGTACATATTAAATAGTCCTGGAGAAAAATAAATCAGTCTATAAATAGATAAATAGCATTATTATAATTAATAATATAAATAAAATTACGGTAGCAAAATGAAGTTAAAGTAAAAAAAACTCAAAGGGATTTTAATAGTGATATGTAAAATAAATACATAAATATTAAAATATATCTTAATACATTTATATTTAGATGTTTAATAAATTAAATTTAATGATTAAATAATTTTATATTTTTATTGTGCTGGCAAGATACATTGCATGACTATATTTAGCATAGCCTATGTACTGTTATATTGACACGTACAATAAGACTGTCAGGCCTGTGTTCCTGTCTCTTGTGTTTTGTTCCCCAAATTCTAGTTCTCCCTCGTGTTTCCTTATGCCCATATTTGGTTTGGTTTCCTGTTCTCGTTGTCTCATTATTAGTTGATTCCTCACGCCTGTCTGTCCCTCATTAAGTTTAGTATAAATGTGTAGTCTGCCTCATGTTTTCTTGTCTAGTCTTAAATGTCATTCCATGTGTGTTTCCTGCGCTCCCTATGTTAGTGTTCCTTTTCATTTGGTTTGTTTATTAAAAGTCAAGTTTTGAAAGTCATCTCCTCATTTCCCTCCTACGCACCGTGACAAAGACCATATAAAAAGTTAGATTTTTGAGCATATCAGAAGCACTGTCTGAACTAATTTGACTGACCACAGTTTTCCCGCTTGTATTATGTTTGTAATGCGAAACAGAAACCATACCTAATTCTAATTATGCCAAAGCTAACCAGTGTCGTTAATAAAAGTACAGTGGCATTAACAGTGGACGCCTTGGTGTGCTATTCTGCCCATTATGTTCATAATAATGGCCAATCAATTAAATGCTGTGAAATTACCTGAAGGCAGTAATTGTATTATATGAGCTCTATGTAAGAGCTGCTTTCTAACAGTTCTGCTATTAACAGTCGCTACACAAGGGTAATGAGAGGACTAATTGAAAAATTTTGAACTTTGTACACCGAACCCTGTGGGGCAGCACACAACTGACATGGCTATTGTTCTTTTTTTTCTTCACGCTGTTGCTGTGGTTATTTCCTTTTGTTTTTTTTATGTGCTTGTTTTGTGTATCTTTCAGGACCAGCATTCCCAACATCAACTTTGGTTGGGAAATAGTGGGTTTTGGGCTGGAATCTGCTAGTTGTTTGACTCCGCTTAGCATGACACAGCTGGGAACAGACATGAGTATTGATTGAATTCCCACTGCACATTCTCCTTCCACGCATATGTTGCTGCCAGCTCAACAAATGTGTTAAGGTGGAGCTTATGTGTCTGAGGACTGGCATTAGTGCAACTCATTTTGTGGCCGACAAGCTCCTGAAACTGTACTAACTCAGTGGGAATTTAGAAACGCTGTCTGTCTCACCCATTAAAATCACCCAGATAAATGCACCTGTGGAGACCCCCTGCTGCACCGTCTGCCAGACACGCTCCATATGTGGCTGCTTTTCTTCTCACTCTCTCTTTCTCTCACTTTACACTTCATGTTTCTATTTTGCCTTTATATTGCCTCCTCTTTCCTTTTTTTTCTTCCCCTTTGTCATACTATTTTATATGTGCATTTCTTAAAGGGGTCATGAACTGAGAAACCAAAATTCCCTTGATCTTTTGACATATAAGAGGTCATTGTACTATAAAACATCCTGTAAGTTTCAGAACTCAAATCTTTGTCATTAGTCTAAAAACAGATTATATTGAACGAAGTCTGCCAAAATGATAGCTTGTGGAATGTTCTACTCTATGATGTAATAGTGCGGATAAGCACTGCCTTTGCAGAAGAAGATCAACGCCTGCTGCATTGCTGCCTGTTTAGCCCTGCCCACCGATTTGCACATGTAGCATTTACGAGAGTGGTGAACCCATTGGTCGATGCAGAAACCAAACAATAAAGATGGCCCTGAAGACAAGACACTGTGCAGTACCAAGTTGTGGAAAAACAATGTTTGCGTTGCTTTCCTTCTGATCCCAACGTTAGGAAAGAGTGAATTAACTTCAGAACCAGTTGCGCTCATGAATTTGCAAGCGCAAAGGCAGAACGCGTCTCCATGAAACGGAGCTGCTCATGCGCGAGCAAATAGGTAGCCTAATTCTGATACATGCAATGACTATCCATTATGACATGTAGGCATTTTTATATTTATGTAGCCTACACAATAATAATCTTTTACATTGCAATCCTTTAATTTTTAATATTTGGCATGTTTGTGTGCTGCTACTGTGCATCCCTGTGTGTGTAATAAGCAGAGTGTACATGCGCTGTGGACCCGCCTATTCTAATGCGCTCTTTAAATAACAAAAAAACTACTGCGCCATTGACTTTAGATCAGGTTTTTGTTGGTCAATGGCGCAGTCTATTTTCAGTTCCTCAAAATAGCAACGCGCCAACAATGCACCTGAACACACGTCTGTTTTAGACCAGCACGCCCATGGGTGCACAAATGGGCTCAAATGCATCTGATATTTAAACAACGCGGCGCAGGACGTGAAAATGACAACTGCGTCGGGCTGAAACTAGCAAAAAACCTTTTACATTGCAATCCTTTAATTTTTAATATTTGGCATGTTTGTGTGCTGCTACTGTGCATCCCTGTGTGTGTAATAAGCAGAGTGTACATGCGCTGTGGACCCGCCTATTCTAATGCGCTCTTTAAATAACAAAAAAACTACTGCGCCATTGACTTTAGATCAGGTTTTTGTTGGTCAATGGCGCAGTCTATTTCAGTTGCCTCAAAATAGCAAGGCGCCAGCAATGCGCCTGAACACACCTCGTTTTCAGACCAGCACGCTCATGGGTGCACAAATGGTGCAAATGCATTTGCTATTTAAACAACGTAGCGCAGGACGTGAAAATGACAACTGCGTCGGGCTTAAACTAGCAAAACACACTTGCGTCGCGCCTGGCGCCGCATTGCGCTACGTGTATGATAGGGCCCTAAAAGATGATGCTGTGCCGATTATATTGGATCCAATGTCGCAACACAAACGTGAGTAACTGTTTTCATTACGTGATCACTATTGCTTCGTCTCTTCTTACAGATCGTTTGATATGTATTGAGTTATTTATGCGTTTTTAACCTAAATCACAGCAGCGTCCATCTGTGAACAGGCACGTGAACACAGACATAAAAGGGACAGTCTATGGGGCTTGAGCACCTGCCCTTTTTCTTACTCGAAAGATACTGCCCTTTTTTTCTGGGGAGTGTCTTTTTTTATATATAAATGAATATATGTAGGCTATAGCTATATGGGCGCGTGTGTGTGTGTTTCTGTTTGCGCACAGCTTTCCCTGACAAACTAATAAAAAAATAGAAATATCAGGACGGGTCGGGAAATGTTGAGACTGTGGAGTTCCGACGTCCCTCCGCGCAGGCGCAGCACAGCAGTGTAGCACACATTGATCGGCACATGCGCATCAGGCAGAGAGCCGCAGAAGTGAAGCCCTCCCTCCCTTTCCAGTTGTGTTTGTCTTAGTGTGGAGGTGAGTGGTGATGAACAAAAGACTAAAAGCTACCTCTGCCTTGAATTTACAGCTAATTACCCAAAAGACAAAAGGCAATTATAGTTAATTTGTCTTGCTAACATCCATGACTCATGAGAGCTACATGATTCAGTTCACTGCATGATTCAGTTTATTAAAATGCATTTAGAATGATCACAAAATTCAAGATATGGGGGCAGAAATGTATATATTTATATCATTTCATATCGTTAATCAGTATCACGCGAAGACTGACGTTTTTTTTCCACCAAAAAGCAGCATGATTACAAATGTGATATTGATTTTATA
>NW_015539852.1:734049-762505 GCF_001515605.1 Sinocyclocheilus anshuiensis
CACAACAACGCACTCAGCAAAATATCATCTAATTATCGTTATCAATAAAATCCCAGAAAATATTGAGATATATTTTTTGTCAATATCGCACACCCCTAATATATTTAACGTTTTGATTAGAAAAAAATAAAAAAATAAAAATGAGAAGTGCCCTTTTTTCCACTTGAGCCCCTGCCCCTCAAAATGTCTGTGCACGTCCCTGCCTGTGAAGGACATAGACTGTCAAACATACATAACTATTAGCCAATCATAGCAGTGGCCGTTTACTTCCGAGTCTACAATCCATCACGCCTATTCAAACAGAAAATAGCTTATTACTTATAAATTATGGTATTTTTTTATGTAAATATCTTGATAACATTTAAGTGGACCTTAGAGAACAGTACAAAATAAAAAACAAAGGCAGTTCATGACCCCTTTAAAATTACTGCTAGACTGTTACATATTCTTATTCAAAATTTTAAAATAAGGCACTAAAAGCTAAATGTAATCAGTTTTTTAAATGTTAGTGCATTATAATGTAAAGTATGAAAAATCCTGGTGTTAAACGCAAATCTGATGTGTGTTATTGTGTGAAAGAGTGATATAAATAGAACCTAGGTTTCGTGATATGTGGATCCTAAAAACATATGTTGAACCAAGGTGCAATATGGGTTTATCACAGATTTAAAAAAGTGTTGGAAGAAAGGAGGAATGCGCACACCATCAAGCCATCCAAGATGTAAATGTGTTTGTTTCTTCATCGGATCAGATTTGGAGAAATTTAGCATTACATCACTTGCTCACCAGTGGATCCTCTGCAGTGAATGGGTGCCGTCAGAATGAAAGTTCAAACATGTAATAAAAAGTTCTCCAAATCAGTTCTGATGAAGAAAAAAACTTATCTACATCTTAAACGGCCTAAGGGTGAGGAAATTCTCAGCAAATTGTCAATTCTGGGTGAACTATTCCACTAAACCCTTTCAAAATGACTCTCCAACCACCAGCTGAACATTCTGTGCAGCTGCGATAATATGATAATTGAATGGCATGATTAAAGATGTTATAAAAACATACCATAAGACACAGTATACACTTGTCTATACTTGTTTAGCCCTCGGAAGTGTGGGAAGTCCTTCAAAGGCCAAGTGAGACATTAAATGCTTGATGTATGGGATGAATTCAAGGAGTGAATGAAATGATCCATCTTGCTTAAGAAAGATTCTATGACCCACTCAAACATGACCAATGAACTTTCCAACAGCTGGCAGGAAATGCACTTACATACCACTCCATCAGCCATTGGAAGCTTCACTAGATTGATGCTCTCCACTGGTTGAATTAGATGCTCACTTTGATGTTGTAAACATCAGTATAGATGAAAAGCGAATGGAAAGGCCACTTATCTCACAATGTGCATGCTTACAACTGTGCGTGAAGTAGCTCTCACACTTACATGGCAGAGCTCTTTGATTACCAACCTATTTGAGTTCAATCTCAAAGTGAGACTGAGACTGGCCTTTACACCACAGTAGGCAGTGCCAGAATGCAATATTCTCACCAGATTGCTAGAGAAAACCTCAGCTAACGGTAAAAACATTATTACAGAGCAGTAAGAGGCCATGGTTTTCAATGAACAACACAATACTATTGAGAAGCTTGTCCAAGAGAAGTGGCCAAGGAAAGCTGCGCACTTATGGAGAATTAAGCTTCTACTTTATATAAGGGAAGGAACTAGAGACGTTCCAGTCCAAAAAATACAGACATCCCTGTCCTTGTGCGCCAGTCAACAGCTCCAGGATTTCCAAGAGAAGCAACTAATATGCAAACAGAGACCATTTTAGAGACATTGACATGAGGTGACTCTAAAAACCAGTTTCATTCGCTTGCATTTTAAACAGACTACCTGCTGGGCTCACCCAGCCTCGGTTGTTTTACGCTCGAATGCAGAAATAAATGAGCAAAAAAGATGAAAGATGAAAGAACTATTTTTCTTCTCTGACTCCAACAGAGGCATTGATGCAGTGGCTGGTTAAGGGCGGACAATGTTCAGATAATGAAACCTGTGAGGCTTAAAAACACATCTTCTTGTAATAGTTTAGGCCTGCTTTGCTTAAGCAACTGTGGCAGAATTAATGCATGAACTAAAGTCACTGAAAACTTCTCATTAGCCTTTCAAAATTGTGCTTTGAAGCATTTAGCAAAAACGGAAACTGAGAAATTAGTGAGGAAAAAAGATATCCTGAAAGTTAGATGCACAAATTCAAGAGCCTTAAAGATTATTAATAGTTGTTTGTTGAATTACTAATAACTGACACCCTACAGGAAGTGACAGTGACCTGAAAGGAAGGACAATCCTGATGGAAGCAGGATATGAACTTGCTCCAGCACAGAATGTTGATATTGGAAAGTAATCTTGAAGATGCACTGGGCTTGCTGACACTGGATCCAACAAATATGTTTCCATATAGACATGACATAAGCAATATCTGCCAGGCTCTGTTTGCTGCGCTCGTTGAGGCTGATCCCAGCTGGATTTTTAAGCAGAAAGATAATATATTCCTTTGGAAATTGATGTGGGGAATGTGGCTATACAGAGTTCTGGCAACGCTCCCAGTAAGGGACGGTGGAGAGAGATTGATAGGAGGGAAGTGGTGAATGTGTTCATATGGTGTTCCTAATGGCCCTGTGATTAAACACACTCTCAGATGTTTCTGGCATGCACTGGGAGAAAATGGAGAGCTCCCCTTTCCTGTTGCATTCACTGGGGCTCAAATAGACACATGTGCATGCACACAAACTGAATTGTCACCGCAATGCGTGTCAGTGCTCCTTCAGCTTTCTTCACTTTAACAGTATTATTTTTTTTTGCAGTTTTTAGTGTTTGTCTTTTGATGACTTGTTTGAATTTAGATAATATTTGTTGTTTTGAATCATTATTATTATTAGGGGCCATTCACACGGAATGCGTTTTTGCTTTGAAAAATGCAATGGCATGGGGAAGAATGCAAGGTCTCGAGGCATTTTTTAAAAGTTGAAATTCTTTTTAAATTGAGCGCTGCGTTTTTAGAATGCTGTGTAATGCAAAAGATGTGAGTGCAACGGTAAAAGATGTCTGTCTGGTGTTTGTTTACATGGTTGATATTCTTTTAACTTGAGCATCACATTTTTAGAACGCCGTGTCGTGTTAAGGCTCGTTCATCTGTTTATTCTAAGGGTCGAGCTTGTTATAGCAGGATTGATTCTGATTGGGCTCAGTAGAATAAAAAAAAAGTGTTCTGTGTGAAAAGTCTCGTAGTCTCTATATTAAACTAATGAATATATAAATACTCATAATCCACAAAACAGTGGAAAAGCAGCGCAGCAGAATGAAAAAAATGAATTTTTTGTGAACTGCACCGGCATGGAACGTGGTTTCTTGCTGAGAAAAATCCAAAATCTGGGATTTTGCTATTGTCCGTTGACAAAATAAGATCCATTTAAGATTAGCATGGCAGCCAAAAATAAACAAAGTATTGCAATCCGTTTAATTGAATAACAGTTTTGAGGGACAGTAGCTACAGGCCATTTAGTTTGGCATGCTATGCCTTAAGCTGGTTCAACAGCTCCTCGACCCCCACAAACTCAAAGACAACAGAGGAGCCGGCAGCCAAAGAATGTGGCCACCTGACATGTTATCCTCTGGCAGTGTGAGCTCCAGGAGTCCTCTCTTCTCTCCATCTCATCTCATTTGTAATCCAAGGCTTCCAACCATCCTCTGTATGTGTGTGAGTGTGTACAAATATAGAAATAGAAATGAATAATGTGAGTATATAATTTTCTGGTAACACTTTATAATAACTGCACTCTATGAATCATTTGGTAAGCATTAGTAAATAGTCCGTTCATCCTTTATAAAGCCTTGTCCCAACATTAATAGTCATTAGTAAGCAGTTTATAAATACAGCTATAAATGCCTTGTTCTTGATTTATAAGCACATCTATTACAAAGGAGATTAAAGGGTCAGTTATCTTCTTAACAAAAAAATGTATAAAAAAAATAAAATAAAAAATAAACAAGCACAACACAGAGGGATACAGAACTCAGAAATATTTATTTCAAGATGCAATAAAACGAAACTGTACAACTGTACACTTGAATTTTTTTCTATGAAACTGCAGGTTTATTTTTCATTTTTATCAAGTGTACAGCTGTACAGTTTAATTTTTTGCATCTTGAAAAAATATTTCTGTGTTCTGTATTTCAATTCAGTTCAATTCAATTCAAGTTTATTTGTATAGCGCTTTTCACGATACAAATCGTTGCAAAGCAACTTTACAGCAAATTAAGTTTCTACAATATTTTGATATGAATCTCTCTTTGTTGTGTTTAACTTTTCTGTTTGGAAGATAAATGATCCTTTAAATCAGGTATAAATAGTCCTCACTTTAGATGAGCTCACAAAAATAGATGGCTGGCAACTACTAAATGTTTTATAACAACCTGACTTAATCATGAATTACAGCAGGAATATGTGTCAATAAAGCAGTGAAGCAGGAATATGTGTCAATAAAACAGGTATTAACACACTGAGCAACTATTATCATGTGTCAAAATAATAAGATTTATATATGTACATTTAAATAGTTTATTAATCATTTACTTACACTTTCATAATGATCGTATGAACCACTGACAACTCCTAAATAACTGGTTTGTAAATAACGTAATAATTTAGAAATGATAAATTGATGGTTAATAAAGTATGAAAATACAATTATTAAACATTATAGATATGCTCAAGAACAAAACATTTATAGCTGTATTTATAAACTGCTTACTAAGACCTATTAATGTAGGAACAATGCTTTATAAAGGATGAATTGACTATTTACTAATCCTTAACTAATGATTCATAGTGTGCAGTTATTATAACGTGTTACCAATTTTCTTTCTTTCTTTCTTTCTTTCTTTCTTTCTTTCTTTCTTTCTTTCTTTCTTTTTGAAACCAGTGACGGACTTTCTTTTTTTTTTTTTTGTGTGAAACATAAAATAAGTAATATATTATGGATAAATTGAAATATGTGTTATATATCAAATATAAATTTCAGACTGTTTTTCACACAACACTACTGTACATTGCAAGAAAAAAAAAATGTTAGAAAAACAGTAAAGGTGCTGGTAACTTTCTGCCAGGACTTTTTTCATTAAATTTACAGACATTTCCTCAGGCCATCTAAGATGTAGATGAGTCTGTTTCTTTATTGGAACAGATTTGGAGAAATTTAGCATTACATTACCTACAATGGATCCTCTGTAGTGAATAGAGTCCAAACAGCTGATAAAAACATCAAAATAATCCACAAGTAATTAACCCCAGTAACTTCTTGTATGTAAGAAATAAAACCATCGTTAAGGCTTTTTAACTTTAAACCATAATCCATAATAATGCTTCCTCCAGTAAAAAAGCACATCACCTGTTTCCTCTCGCATCAAAATCCACCAACATATTTGCTTAGAACTGTTTTGAGTGTTTTTCCTTGTAAACAGTACTTCATCAGTGTATATTTTTCTACTAATTCAGACTAGATGACCTTTTCACTGGAGAAAGCAATATTATAGATTAGGGACTCGTATTTTAGCCTGAAGCAATGGTTTGAAGTTAAAATGTACATATAATTAAATATTGATAAACATCACCTCAAAATAAGATTGATTTTGTTGTACTAACAGGACGCTTTAAAAATACTTTGTGCTACTGGCAGGCAGCAACAAAATCTTCACACACTTATTTCCCCAGAAGTAGGTTTATAAAGGAATAAATTACATAAATTTAGACTGATATTTTGGCTGTAGGCCTTTTCAATATTTTATTGACTGTCTGCAAAAACATAACTGTAAATATGCCAAAGAGAACAAAGTTTCAATTCATATGTTGAAGGTTTCAGCACTCTGGACAGTGTCAGCCTTTTTCAGAACTCTGGACAGCAGCTTTTAGAGAGAAGTAAAATATATATTTTTTGACTGACCTTGCCAGGGATATTTTTCTGTGAACTGCCACAGCATTTTCTTCTCTGCTAAATCCCCCATGCAGTCTAGCTCCACTCAACAAGTGAAGCTTTCTCCCAGAGTGCTGGAAAAAAATGCTGTTTGCTTACCCTTTAATCAACAAAAGGGAACAGCTGAGCTCCTACAGAGTTGCAGTATTTATTCTGGGATATTTTAATGACCCAAATTATGTTGTGTTAGACCAAACGACATGGCATTGATTAAAAATACATATCATCATATTTTCTATCATTATATTCTAATTTGCTCTGTAGCAGTCAGGCTGATAAATAATTATTTACAGGGAGCACAGCAGTTGGCATCTTTAAGCCTGATAAGCTTTAAATAATATAATCACAAGACATTCAGCAGATTCTTCCTCTTGGCATAAATACATCAGAGTCCACTTTGACCTTTTGTTTTAGAGAAAAGGACAAATAAAGGATGCGTTGCATGAAAGAATGGAAAGTGCTCCTAGGTTTAAGATCATGCTATATGTATTCCAAGACTGATGTGAAAAGTCACATTTAGTATCTTGTCTTGTGGCCTTAGGATGATGTTTTTCCTTCTTTAAAATAACCTGTTGAACGTATAATTTCACCTCTTATAAACAAATTGTATGTGTTCATGAATGAAATACAATCAAATATGAAGGTTCTGTGTGTTCTTTTATTATTTTGTAGTTCTTAGTTTGTATGTTTTAGACAGAGCTTGACTATAGGTCAGCTCAAAACTATAGGTCAGTTGGAAGCAATTAAATACAATTCTCCTTTTTGTATTATACACATTTAAAACTCATAACATTAAATAACAAACTGACCCAAGATCAGTTAGAATCATTAGATAACCATTGATGGGTCTACTAAATCAGTGGCATCTAGTGATAAACCATCAGAAAAATCCACAAGTAATCCACACGTCTCCACAATACTGGAGTCATGTGGATTACTTGTGGTTTATTGTGATGTTTTAATCAGCTGTTTGGACTCTCACTCTGACGGCACCCATTCACTTATCTACATCTTGGATGGCCTGAGAGTGGGTAAATTTTAAGCACATTTTTATTTTTGGGTGAACTATTCCTTTAACTAAGCATTTTATAGTATGTAGAGTGAGAAAAATGCACTGAAGGTTAGTATTTTTAGTTTTGCTCCAGTAATAATAAAAGATTTACTTTTATTACATAAAATGAATGTTTCAGCAGGTATTATAAAATGTTTTTGTAGTGTAACAATTTCCCTTTTTGTCATATATTATAATAATATTCAATATTGCAGAGAATGCTTAAAATTACATTAAAAGTTCCACACTTTAATATAATCTTTGATATTTGACATAATTTCCAGCGTTCAAAAGCCTTAAACAGCTGTGTTGATTGCCTGTGGCTGATGGGCGCAAACATTGATGTTACATACTCCTCAATAAATGGGTAGTTGGCGCCTGGAAAAAACTGGGTGTTTTGTGTCTGTGTTTGACTTTTGTATCTGACTATGGAGTCTATCACACTCCAACTAATTCAAAGCTTTTGTGTGTGTTTCTGTATGAATTTATGTCACACCTTTTGCTGGCATTTCCCGTTATCTATTTAATGACAGCATGCAATGTAATTGCCCTCACTTGAGCAGAACTCAAAGAGGTTCATGGGGGTTCTCATCTCACTTGCTGAAGGGAACCATTGTGTTTATTTGTTCTGCGCATCATTATCCCGGGGCTTAATTGATTGTCTTATTGAACATGGCTTTGGGTTCCTTTATTTATCCAGTGTACCACACTCTTAAAGATAAGGGCAGCTTATCATTCTTACTCATGGAGGTTCACGATGAATCATTAGAAATGTTGTAACACTGTGCAACCAGGTTAATTGCACTATTAAAAGAACATACAGTTCGAAGTGGAAATTATCAAGTGATTTTTTCAGTTGTACCCCTTAGACTGTAAGTGGAAAGTTAAAGAAAATAACAAATGCTATCAGTGTATTGGGGATGTATCATGAAACATTTCCACTCATCTCTTGGGATATAAAAAATAGTTTAGTACTGTTAAATACAAGTAATGCATTACAAATAACATATTCTCAATCATAATCAGTTTGAAAAAAAAAAAAAAACACTTCCCATATGTTAAAGGTTATACCTCCAATCAAACTCTATAGTATTTTGATGCAACTTCATCTGGCACTCCTAAACATATATACTGTATACAGTTATACAGTTGCCTACAAGGACATGTTGTATGTCATCCTCGCATCTTCTGAAACCACGAACAAAAGAGTGTTTAAAAAAAATTATACGCATTTTTGTTAATTGAAATAAAACTGTAATAATACAAAATATAATGAAGTAATACTAATGAACTTCTAATGAAGTAATAGATGAAAAAGTTAAGCTAAATGAAAATTAAAAATTTTGCCTTGACAACTAACTGAAAATATATTTTAGTTGAAGTACTAATCACAAAAACCAAAACTGAAATAAAAAAATAAAGTGAAAGGAAATAGAAATATTTAAGAAATAAGACTAATGAAAATGACAAAACACATTTACAATTACTAAAACTTAAACTAGAATTAAACTGAAAATGTGAAATAAAAACTGATTCAAAATATTATTATTAATAATATTTTTTGCAGTGAATTATTGGCTTAATAAATATAATAAACCATAATAACACATTTATTTAAATAAAAATGTTGAATTAATTATTGATTTATATAATAATTTATTTAAATGATAATTTGAGTGATTTACTTTCTCATTTAGAAACAACTTTGGAGCTGTTTGATGTAATATCTGGGTTTTGAAGCAAAATCAGGATTAGTGGTTTTGAAGCCACCTAGTGGTGCTATTCCTCTGCATGTACTTAAGTGACCTTTGACCTTTCTGGCAACCATATTTGATTTGGCTCAAAGCTCTCAATAATCACACTACTATCCTACTACTAATTAAGCAGCAACATCCTTTGTCATCCTTCATAAAAACACTTTGTGTGTAAGTATTATTGGATTTATAAGATGCTTATCTTCATTTATATGCTGATATTTGTGTGTTAGTATTTGATATTCAGCAAATTTGAAAGGAAGTGGAAGGGCTGGTGCATGTGTCTGTGTTCTGCTGTATATTGGTACTTTAATTGTTGAGATACTTAAGCATACTGTTTCATCCATGTCTTGTTAACTTAAGAAGTGTGTTTATTCTGTTTCAATGTGTTTTTTGAAGTGGTTTTGTAAAAGTAACAGGAGTTATAACTGAAAATGTCCTTCTGTTGTGACAAATGTGGATGACTTTTTGAAATTGTTGGATTTCTAATGTTAGAAACCCAATAGCGTTGACATATGACCATGTGACATTTCAAATTCAGCAATGGCTGTTTGGTGTTCGGAAACGTAACACTTCAGTCACTCTTAAGGACTGAATTGGAAAGATACTTATATTGTCATCAAACTTTCATGACAACTTGTAATGATTTGTTTGAGATGTGAAATTGTATGATATTGTATATCTTATAATAGTTGAAAAATCGTTACTTCTCATGGATTTTCCCCCCTCAGTTGTTATATTATGATAAGGTTTACTTCGTTGTGCAGGTTTCTGGCTGTGAATATAAAGATGTAAATGTCTCTTTTTATTGCATGAAACTTGACTACCAAGTGGATCTCTGTGAAAATGGTGAACAATGTATGATATGATACTTTTAAATATGTTCAGCTTTTTGTCATTTCTAAGAGAGCTTACTGGACACATTGAGGTTTGGAGCTTGACGCGGAACTGAGAAGAGTTGGATTACAGTTAAAAAAAAAAAACCCAGCAAGGAAATGTTGCTCTTCATGTTATTTTAGTGCAATATTTTCCCTGAAAGCCTCCCTTTGAAACACAGACACAAGGACAGCGTTGAATGTTGCCAGTGAGACACCCTGAAGTACAGTAATCATCACTACATCAAATGTATACCTGCTTTCAGGTTTTGAGTGCATGCTCCTTAAGCTCTTTATGAGTCTTTATTACCTGAAGGACTGCAATTCTGCTGTTTGCAGGTTTAAAATGTTGTCATGAATGTTGGCAGAATAAGTGTCTTTCATGACCCTTACCAGTTTTTTGACTCTGTGGAAAACATGATGAGTGTGTATAGGTTAGATTTAGTGATTGTTGATTTGGGATTTGGACAAGATCTACTTTAATGAGGTTTGGTTTTTCTGACAAACATGTCAGATGCTTGAAATTTTCAGCCTATATTATTTATTGATTTCAGCCTTTGGCTTCTTTATTATTTTTTCAGTAACATTTATGAATAGAGCTGTTGGTATTCTGCAGATTTGCCAAGGAGTGAATGGTGATAAGTCATGAGTGGGTTTGTTCTGATTAGAGCAGCTCGCACACACATTCACACACATGATTAGATCATCGTTATTGCGGCCACAGTGCTCAGATAGTGCTGCCAGTGTCCTCTATGAGTCTGCCTGCCCACATGCTGTCTAGCCCCCTAAAAACACTTTCTGTCTGACAAAGCCCAGTTCTCATCACATGAGCACTCAGTAAAATGATCATACTTTTGCAGTTTGGTCTGTTTTAAATACAACTGTCCGTAGATGAAGTAATCATGCCATCACACAACCTTCTACACTCTTTGAAATAAAGGTGATTTATTGGCATTGATATTTTCATGAAGAACCTTTCACATTATTGTAAACTTTCTTCTATGGCATCAATGCCAAATACAAAACATCTCTTTTGGAATCTTTAAGAGAGTGAGTTCTTAAAGTAAATTTCATCCAAATAAGTTAGTTCATGCAATTACTTTGAGCAGTAGTGATATTATGATTGATCTGTTTTGTATATACGAATTATTGTATTTTGTAAAAATGAATGTGAAATGGTTCTTTTCCAAGCTGCTCAAAGAGGTGTTGAATGAAGTGTTTGTGTGAAGTGATAATTTAACACCTTTTCACCAATTCTTAAAGGGGTCATATTATGCGATTTTAAATTTTTTCTTTCTCTTTGGAGTGTTACAAGCTCTTGGTGCATAAAGAAGATCTGTAAAGTTGCAAAGACTAAAGTTTCAAATCGAAAATGAAAGGTGACATGTCTGGCTCATATAGTAAGAAAACTGTTGCATATTCATTAACACACTATTTGGAAATGTATGTTCCAGTTTGTATTTACAATGCATAAAATAGACATTCAATGCACATACTCTAGCAATGAGAGACTTATTTATATAAAAAAAAAGTTTCTCTAATACCAATCAGATGCAAATGTAGTGTAATATTTGGCAGCGCCATCAAATCCCAAAACCATTGTGATTTATAGCCCAATCTCAGCTGTAGGTGGTGAATGAGATTGACATTTGGGTTAATTTATTCTTTTCTATGCTGTTGCCTATTCTTCTCACAGACCCTTGTCTTTGTTAACCGTCTGCAAGATCAGTCAATAGTAATTGATCGCTGTTGCAGGATTACTCTGCTGCTACTTCACGATGCATTCAGAGAAGTCATTTATATCATTCCTGTTGCCCATTCATCATAATTTACCTGTTAACAAGCAATCTCATACACTCATAGACAGAGCAGATACATTCAGCATATGTGATCACTCAATTCTATTAGAAAACAAACAAGGAAGATAAGCTACAATGGATTCATCCTTATTAATGTCAGCTACTAAAAATAACCTTGGCGGCAGGAAGGCTGATGACTTCAATCTATTGAAAGACAGTTCTAGAAAATTTTGGAAATTTCATTCCTAAACTCTTTGTAGATGTTTTTTTTTTATTTTTAACAAATATATTTACCATATCAGAATTACTATAGTTTTGAAAAAAAAAAAAAGGTTTATTTTGAGTAAAGTTGCCTTTTTAATGTAGTTTTTTGTCAATATTCTGTTATTCTTTTTAGTCCTTGTCTGCTATTATTTTTTGGTAAGTACAGTATTTATTTAGTTTTGGAGTCAAGATTTTTTTATTAGTTACCAAAAATTATTTCATTTGTGTTTTATTTTAATAATAGTGCTGTACCATACCTGCTCATTTTTTTTTTCTTAAAGAAAATGTAAAAGTGGTTTCTAGGTAGTTGCTTATTGGTTCAATTTGGTAATTCCGTTATTAATATTTTTTTAATCCTTCTGATATGACTTGCATCTCCGAAGTCTAAAGGATTTTTTTTTCTCATCTGCCAGATGAAAACTATGAGTCATAGTTCCTTGGGAATATAATAGCACACCTCTCCTCAACAAACTACATGATTTGCAGTATCTGTTATTTCTGTAGTTCATCTGCTTCAGGGTGAGTTATGCGGCAAACTTTAATACTTGGGCAAGTAGTCAAAAGTACTACAGAAGATACATATCTAAAGGTGCAGTGCTGCTATGTGTTTCAGTTTGAGGTCACACTTGAATGATGTCTTACTGTGTACAATGCATCGCAGGGCAAGTGTAACCTCTGTACCAGATGATAAATTGCACTTATCTCATCTTCCATAGCACAAAGGATTGGTGTTTTATTAATCGAGAATCATTAGATTGCTGTTAATGGAAAGTGCTTTTCTATCTCAACTCCTAATGAATTGACTCCATGATGCTGCGGTTGTGGAGCTTCTGTTAACGCGGTGTAATTCTAAACCTTAATGGACCATTATGCCACTATCGGGATCATTTGCTGGTTTTTTTATGCCTTTGTCTTTTCTTACTCTACAGAAAACGAAAGCAGCTCCTTTGTCCATAACCGCTCTTAATGTCCGAAAAGGACAAAAGGTCCAAAAGCTGCAACTGTATGATCTGGTTTATGTTTAGAATAATGCAGATCCCCATATAGACAAAGATCAATAAGGATGCAAATGGAAAAAAACGGAGCTTTTTCACCAAAACATTTATGGCCCTGATAAGCGTACTCTCTAGAAAAAGTCTGTAAAATTGCTAGAAAAATATTGTCTTAATTGTACACTTCAAATTTGCTTGTGACACATTTTGGAGTTTGGTGACGCTTATTTAGTCTTTAAAAAAAGCTCTTCTCTGAGGAAATTGCAACAAAAGTGCTAATTGGTATCCAGTTCCTGCAAAAACTGTCAGCAGATGTTCCAATAATTTCATAAGTGATTGTGTGTTTAGAAGAACATTTAGATTGTTGAGAACAATAATATATTTGATTTTTTTTTTTTTTTTTTACAGTGCACAGACCCATTTTAATTATGCTGTGTGGAACAATACATTTGCATGCATATGCACTGTTAGAAGTTGCATATCAGTATCCCCAGTATCCAGTAAACCGTTCACCCCCACACATATGCACTGTTAGAAGTTGCATATCAGTATCTTAAATAGTTCACCCAAAAATTGAAAATGGTTATAAATTTACTCATCGTTTATCCAAGATGTAGATGAGTTTTTGTCATCGGAACAGATTTGGAGAAATTTAGCATTACATGACATGCTCACCAGTGGATCCTCTTAAGTGAATGGGAATAAAAAAATCACAATAATTCGTAAGTAATCCATATGACTCCAGTCCATCAATTAACGTCTTGTGAAGTGAATATCTGTGTTTATAATAAACAAATCCATCAAGACATTTGTATCTTTAAACTATTGCTTCCAGCTAAAAATGAGAGGCCTCTATCCATAATATTGCTTCCTGCAGTTAGATGGTCATCTCATCTGCATCAGGAGAAAAATATGCAAAGATCAAGCTGTTGCGAAAACAAGCAGTTGTTACAAACAAAAACAGTTATGTATGGTAGACCGCTATTCTCTTTATAAGACATTTATTGGTCAAGACATTAACTGATGGACTGGAGTCGTGTGGATTACTTGTGGACTATATTGTGATGTTTTTATCAGCTGTTTGCACTCTCATTCTGACGGCACCCATTCACTGCAGAGGATCCATTTTATTCTCTTTATAAGACATTTATTGGTCAAGACATTAACTGATGGACTGGAGTCGTGTGGATTACTTGTGGACCATTGTGATATTTTTTTTATCAGCTGTTTGGGCTCTAATTTTGATGGCACCCATTCACTGCAGAGGATCCATTCGTGAGCAAGTGATAATGCTGGATGACACGATCATCCTCAGGTTTTAGTTCATGCAGCTTGAGTCTTATGAATCAAATATTAAGATATTCTGAATTTCATGTAAATGTTTTTTAGTTAAAAATTTCCGTCTAATTTGTAATGGAGGAATATTAACTAAGAAATATTCACTTTCACAAGCAGTCTCAGGCTTTTGGTCCCCACTGTACTTTTGTATTTATTTTTTGCCTGCTTGTTTCATCTTGTTTACTCGGTCTCAAAAGTTTATTTGGCTGATGGAACAGTGAACTGAGAAGAGACAGCAGCAGAAGCCTTTCTCTGATCTCTCCAGGTGATTATCTGGAGATTAGATTATGATGAAATGTTGCACCTTCTAATTTAAATATTAATTTAATCTGTCATTTCCTGCAGAGTGTGCTATCAGAAGAAGGCAGCACAATTGGAAATGCCCGAAATTCTTTCCCTCAGCTTTCTGATTGCCCATACTGAGCGCTTGACTCTAAAGGGAGATTAGTTCACGGAGATGGGAAAACATGAATTTAATTGCTTTTCAAAGAGTATGCAAAGCATGTTTATTATAAAGCTGAAAGCTAACTCCTCCTTAGTACACATCTCCTCTCCGCCAGCATTCCAAAGTCTGCTTGTGTTCCTAAAATAAACGCAGTAACTAAAACTCTATTTCCGTATGCTTCAGGCTGAAAGGCCCCGAAGACACACGATGCACCTCTCAGTTCCTCGCAATTTATCAAAACAGCAAACACTCCTTTATCTCACTCCCGCAACACACAAGCCAAATCTAACAGAAGAAGACACCAGAAATGCACCATGCGAGAAAGCAAATAAACTAATCACAGTTATGTTAGTCAGGAGGATCTTGGCGTAAAATGGTAGATCTCACCACCAAGTGTGATGAGAACTTGCGTGAAGAGGGGATTTTCAACTGTCACAAGCTTTTGCAGTGCGCTTCTCTTTTCAAACATGCTGTGAAAAGTGCTGGAGCTGGATGTGTCGACTACTGCTGACTGACTCAGCTCCCTCCTACATATGACAGCAGGTACGGCAGCGCTCTCTGTCTATTTGTGTCACCATCTTTTGACTTCCTGTTTTAATTCACTCGCTTGTGCCTGGCAAACTTGTCTCTCACTGTTTTGTGTGCATTTGTGCACTTCTGTCTCTTTTGTGGTGTGTATTTGTGGCTTATAGTTTTCTCTTCCATTCCCACTCTCGAAACTCTTTACAGAAGCGATTTTGGTTGTACAATGCTTGTTCTAAAGGTTGGATACCTTGAAATTGAATCTAAAAACCTTTAACTTTCATTCCTCATACACGCATCCTTTCTCCTTTATGACACCCTGTGATCCTGAGGGCATGATGGGATATTTTAAAATTGAGATCTCACATAGCCTGGGAGAAGAGCTCATCTGAGAGCAGGTTTTGGTTTTTACGGTTCCGGTGTTTCACTCTGCTTTATAAAAAAAAAAAATAAAAAAAAAAAAATCTTTAACTAGCCCATTCTGTAAAACCAGCTAAGCAGACCAGGTTGGGAGACCAGCTAAGACTGGGAAACTGGTATTATGCTAGTTTAAGGTGTTATTTTCAGTAGAACAGCAGTTCCTCTCAGACTGCATTACATCTGTTCATGAGAGAGACACATTTTTCATACAGTGAAATAACCCTGTCACTGTTTCTGTGGGAATGACCTTCATAGCGATACAGAAATCATCTGCTCCACAGTATTGTTGCTATCAATATTAGTATTTAGACTCTTAAGTCATATATGAACATGCATGAATGAAGAAAGTTTCACAGAAAGTTTGTTGGAAGGATTTAAAAATATTTTTGACAGAAGTCGTCTCTGGCTGTTTACTTGATCAAAGTAAATGCAGTAATACGTTGAATCATCATTATTATTATTATTATTATTATTATTATTATTTAAAATATATTTTTTCTATTTTAATATAAGATGTAATTTATTCCTGTTATGATAAAGCTGAATTTTCAGCAGCCATTACTCCAGTCTTCAGTGTCACATGATCCTTCAGAAACTGTTGTAATACACTGATTTGCTGCTCAAGAAACATTCATATTATCAGTTTTGAAGACAGTTGTGCTATTAATTTTATTTAATTTTTTTGTTAAAATGTGAAACATTTCTAAATAACAGCATGTTTGAAAAATATGTATAAGCAATAATTTCTTTAAATAAAGAAATAAATAAATAAAATGCATTTTGCTGACCCCAAAGTAGTTGAACCGTAAAGTATACAACATAACAATAGATATACTGTTCATTTAAATCAAGGACATTTTCTGATTGTCGCATGTTAATTGAATGTGTACATAGTTAATATGAAAAACAAATTAGAAGTAATAGCAGGGTTATGTTAGTTCTGAGAAAAGGTCTATTATGTACACTCTTAAAAATAAAGGTGCTTTAAAGGTTCTTCACAGCGATGCCATAGAAGAACCATTTTTGGTTTCACAAAGAACCATTCAGTCAAAGGTTCTTTAAAGAACCATCTCTTTTTTACCTTTTTGTAATCTGAAGAACCTTCTTTTGCCACAAAGAACCTTTTGTGAAACAGAAAGGTTCTTCAGATGTTAAAGGTTTTTAATAGAACCATTTAGACAAAAAGGTTCTTCTATGGCATCGTGAAGCACCTTTATTTTTAAGAGTGTAACAACTAATTTTATTTGCATATGCCTCTTGCTTGATGTTTTTTAAAATAGTAATTTAATTATTTATTTTATCTGACTTAAGTGTCCAAATGCAGTATTTTTTGAAACTCTTATAGGTAGCAAAAGCTACAAGTCACTTGAGCTATTCTTTTGATCAAATGAAATGAACTGTCGCTAAACTACAATGCTACTAACAAAGAGACATTGAAGATATTTAAGGGGGAAATACCTTCATCAACATGAGAGCTGAACAGGTCGCCCACTCGCCCTAGCACTGTGAAGACCACCTTATACAGAAAACATTCTTCCAATTGTCCTTTCCCCCTCTTCTCTTCGTTGCTGTATCTAGAGCCGTTGTTTTCATAAAGGACAGAACCTACACTGTAAAAAAAAATCTGTAAAATTTACATTTTTTAAATTTACTAAAATTTTACAGCTGTGGTTGCCGGAATTTTACCGTAAAAAATACGGTAGCAACATTTTAGGTTTCACGGTTTTAACTTAAATTTACAGTTAAATACCGTAATTTCATTAATTGATATAATGTTAATATAGTCTTTTACCGTTAAATTCACGGTCATTTTTTACAGTGTATGGCATTGAAACATTTGTATTCACTAAAGAGATGCTGAACAATTTCGAATAGAGTTCTAGTAGAAAGCTCATCACAGCACTGTCCTTGACTTGTTGATATGTTTGAGAGATGTACTGCACTTCCAACAGGAATACATTATTGGATCATGAACTCTGGGGCTGTCAGAGAGAGACAAGCAAATAACTAAGATAACCCTCATGCACAGCCATGCAGATAAATAGTTTGTTGTCTGTTATCTTAATAATGTCTACCCCTGAATTGATTTAGAAACGAAAGGAGACATCCCGTCAACACGCTGAAGACGCTCGTGGACAACTCAACTCATGCTGAGCGAATGTGACTTTACTAGACAGCAGACAGACAGTCGTGTTCTTTCAAAGGCTTCTTCTTCTGTAACATGTGTTATGTTCTAACCTGTTCCTTTTTGAGTAGAATGTCACCCTCATTTCCTTTCATAAGTGTTAAACTGCATAGTTTCTCCAGCCCAGCTGTTCTCCCGTGTCACATATGCTGAACTGCTCTGGTTTAATTGTAATGAGGTGGAGGGAGAGAGAAAAGTGAGGGTTATAATCATTACATAGACCCACTTCTCTATAGTGTAATTTTAGCTATGCTCAGAGGGTTGATTGCGTGATTGCGTTATTCCTAAGATGTTATGTATCGCAGTTACAAATCCCTTTCGTACAATCATAATCTTAATTGCAGTATATGGAATTGACCTAAAGCCATAGGATCAAACATACAGAAAAAAAGTCAGAACAGTGCCCACAATTTTATTTTATAAGTATACATTTTTAAGAATGATTAGCAATTATGCTTTAGAGCTGTTATACGTGTGCCTTTCTTAGTGGTTTTATTGACATACGTATCCATTGGCATAGCTGTATGCCTACATTTACATGAATAACATATACTGTATGAATGACAGCATTTCTTGTACACTGTAAAATCCAATAGTTTACCTTACTTAGATTTAATTAGTTATCTGTACTTAGTTGTTATACTTACTAGGTTTTATTAAGTTACAGCTACTTTCAAGGCAAATAAAACAATTTACTTACTGTTTTGAGTGAAGTGATTAGCGTTCCCTTTGGTTGGGCACTTGGAACTTCAGTTACTTTGCTATAATTTTCTTCTTGTAAATGCAGCAATGCATCATGAAGTCAGAATTATTTGATTTAAAGGGAAGAAATGTAATAACTAGGTTGCTTTTAGAAGGTGATCTATCTTTAAATTAGAGCGTTAGTGTCTATTTTTGAGTGTTTACTGATGAACTTATATGAATTTCATTTTTTCATGAATATCATGAGATGCTTTTAGTTGGGTTCATACACTCTTAAAAAATAAAGGTGCTTCAAAAGGTTCTTTAAGCGATGCCATAGAAGAACCATTTTTGGTTCCACAAAGAACCATTCGTTCAAAGGTTCTTTAAAGAACCATCTCTTTCTTACCTTTTTATAATCTGAAGAACCTTCTTTCACCACAAAGAACAGCAGAGGCTCCAGCAATACACTCTTAAAAATAAAGGTGCTTCAAAAGGTTCTTCACAGCAATGCCATAGAAGAACCATTTTTTGGGTCCACAAAGAACCATTCAGTCAAAGGTTCTTTAAAGAACCATCTCTTTCTTACCTTTTTGTAATCTGAAGGACCTTCTTTCGCCACAAATAACCTTTTATGAAACAGAAAGGTTCTTCAGATGTTAAAGGTTCTTTATGGAACCATTTAGACAAAAAAGTTTTTCTATGGCATCATGAAGCACCTTTATTTTTAAGAGTGTATAATCATTAAATAGTGTGTGGTAATATGCTGAAGTCATACACAGACTTAAACATTCAGCACGTGAACCACAACAATGGTAACAATTCAATTTAATTTATTTTCATTAATTGTAACAATAACCATTTTATTTGCTCTTTTTGTTGTGCTACTACTGACACAAGACAGCTAATAAAATTGTCAAATAAAATGGAACCATTTAGACAAAAAGGTTTTTCTATGGCATCATGAAGCACCTTTATTTTTAAGAGTGTATAATTATTAAATAGTGTGTGGTAATATGCTGAAGTCATACACAGACTTAAACATTCAGCACGTGAACCACAACAATGGTAACAATTCAATTTCATGTATTTTCATTAATTGTAACAATAACCATTTTATTTGCTCTTGTTGTTGTGCTACTGCTGACACAAGACAGCAAATAAAATTGGCAACAACTGTAAAACAAAGCAACTGCATGATTTATTCATGCCGCAATGCACTCTGGGAGTCCGTGAGTAGCTATACTAAGTCATGAGTAAACCTAAATGAAAGGATCAAGTACCCCCTACAGTTCTTTTTTAGTTACTAGAACTCTACTAGTTCTAAGCATTTGTCAGTAGAACATACTATTCCTATTTCACTTTACTTAGTTTTTTCAAGGCAATCGGTTTGCATGCTTTTTTTAAGTAAGCCCAACTAATTAGATTTTACAGTGATACTATTTTGAGACTGAAGTCTTAGAATGTCAGTTGATAATGGTTCCTTTAATTTCAGAATCAGTGGGAGAACTAAACACAGTATGTGAATTCAAAGTCATGTGGATGAAGGACAAGATGTCAGTGAGAAAAAACATTTGTGCATGATGGTATAAAATTCTACTTCAAACATTTTTTCCCCCCGTTTATTTTTTCACTTTTTGTAAGGGTATAATCATACTTAACTGACAACACAGAAAATATAAACATCTTTTAAAGTTTTTGGGATTGTTTAGTTAGAAAATTGTCATTGTTTACTCATGTTGTTCCAAACCTGTATGATATTCTGTCTTCAGTGGAAAAAAATGTGAATGTTTGAAGACACTTTTTTTTCAATATAATAAATATTAATGCTTCAAAATGACTTGTGCGCTGTATCCCACATCTTTTGAATTCATATGATCGCTTAAAAGGATTCATGTACAGGTATGAGTCAGATGCCACTGTTTATTATAACCTCTAATGAATGTGTAATGTAGCAACTTTTGGTCTGTTCCTTACAATAAGCTATTGTATGGCTTTGGAAGACTTGGAATGTAGTCCTCACGAGCCACTTTTATGGCACTTTTTTCAAATATTTCGGAGCTTGACAGCCTCAATCCTCATTCACTTTCATTACATGGAAAAGAGTAGGTAGGAAATTCACTTATAAACTCAACATTTTGTGTTCCATGGAAGATAGAAAGTCATACGGTCTGGAAAGACGTGGGGGTGAGTAAAAGATGACAGAATTTTCATTTTTAGGTGAACTACCACTTTAATCTTCAGGGCCTTTTGAGAAATTCTCTTTTTCACTGCAACCTTTTCCAATGCTCTCATGTGTGGTGAGTCAGTGAGATATACTGTACGTGCAATATCCTGTGAGCTGTCTGGTTTCACCACCCATCACCTACAGACCTTAAAAGCTTCTCTCAGCTTTCCCGAACGCATTTAAGTAACCAACCATGAACAAAGTGTCTCTGTGTATGAATTCAATATGAAATCCCACCTACCATGCATTAGTTCTATATGCATAGTTTACATGGAGCTGGTGACACTGTATAATAATGCATTTTAACTTCTGTACTTGGAAAAAGTACCAGGCATGTAGGAACGGCCATGAGCCAAGTGTACAACCTAGTAATTTCAAAGAACGAATTGTAGCTGCCTAAGAATGAATGTAGCTATTCATAAGTGTTGCTTAAAAGCCAATGAGCAATTTAACAGTGTGCTACTTTTAGATGCACCTGTGGGATTCTTGTACACACATGAGTGCATTTAGCATTTGCATGAAATATAAAATATTCACATTGCTGGTGTTCTGTTTCATGTTCTTGTATGGATTTGGCCTCAGGCGTTCTGTCACACTGCACTTTGATATAAAGAGATTTGAACATTTTTGTTGGCTAGTAGTGTACGTTAAAGCAGATTCCAAAAGTCTGAGACCAAATTGAATATCTGATTCAAAATCTCATATAAACCTGAAAAGATTGAGAAAATTGTATACCAAGAAAGAAAGATATAAAATGAAGAAATATTTAAGATTCTGTACCATTTCTAGGTAAACACACAATTTGTGACACTGATCATGTGAACATATTTGTATCAGTGGTTAGATGTTGTTTCGTTGAAACTCAAGATGTTCTTTGGATAATCTCAAATCATGCTGGAGAACATAATCTTGTATGTAATGTAATTTTATATCCCATAATACACTCTATAATGTATAGATATACCTGTAATTAAAATATTGTAGTGTGTGTAGAAATATATTTGACGACCATGTTGTCATGACCTTAACAAGACATCAAGTTGTCCAAAAATCCACAAAAAAAAAAAAAAAAAAAGTTTTTCTTCATCACACATATTTTCATATATGCAATGTGCAACTAGGCAAACAAAGTCAGATAACATTGAGTATGTATTCAGCTTTGTGTAAACCCATGCCCTAATTCATGAAAAATAAATTAATTGAGTGTTTTAGCTATATTATGTAAAAACACAGTGTAGTTTTTGGCTTCATTGCTACATATACAGTGGGTACGGAAAGTATTCAGACCCCCTTCGGGACAGGACGACTGGTTGCAATCGAGGGAAAGATGAATGCGGCCAAGTACAGGGATATCCTGGACGAAAACCTTCTCCAGAGTGCTGAGGACCTCAGACTGGGCCGAAGGTTTACCTTCCAACAAGACGATGACCCTAAGCACACAGCTAAAATAACGAAGGAGTGGCTTCACAACAACTCTGTGACTGTTCTTGAATGGCCCAGCCAGAGCCCTGACTTAAACCCAATTGAGCATCTCTGGAGAGACCTAAAAATGGCTGTCCACCAACGTTTACCATCCAACCTGACAGAACTGGAGAGGATCTGCGAGGAGGAATGGCAGAGGATCCCCAAATCCAGGTGTGAAAAACTTGTTGCATCTTTCCCAAAAAGACTCATGGCTGTATTAGATCAAAAGGGTGCTTCTACTAAATACTGAGCAAAGGGTCTGAATACTTAGGACCATGTGATATTTCAGTTTTTCTTTTTTAATAAATCTGCAAAAATGTCAACGATTCTGTGTTTTTCTGTCAATATGGGGTGCTGTGTGTACATTAATGAGGAAAAAAAATTAACTTAAATGATTTTAGCAAATGGCTGCAATATAACAAAGAGTGAAAAATTTAAGGGGGTCTGAATACTTTCCGTACCCACTGTATATGCATTTTGCAGTGTGTATGTTTCCATATATTTTTGTTTGATGCAGGCAAATGGACAAACCAAATGCAAAGACGTCCTGAATTTTTTCCCCCACTCAAATCAAATTATGCTGATAAATTAGATGTGACGATAAATTAGTGTTCTCAGACTTTTGGTTACTATAGGTGATAGTTGTTCAAATTGTCTGCACGAAGCTCTGGACCATGTGCCTATTAATTATTTAATCATGCTTTTTCATTAACTTAATCAGCCAATTGCAATCAACCAATGCGAGTAACATACACATATGCTGTGTGTAAACTGCTAACGCTCCAAAACGCTGTGATATCAGTTTTTAACTGCAGAGATGTTTCTTATCCTTTAATCTACACTCTCAAGTGAGTGAACCAGTACTTGCAGAAGGTAAGTTCTTCTGAGGCTCACGTCTGTTGTTTGTATTCATCTCATAGTCTGCAGTCTGTGTGCTTCCATGCGCTTAGAAATGGTTTGTTTCTCCTTCATTTTCATCGCTTCTGCCCTGGACGCTCCCAACCACGTAGCTCCTGGAGCGAAGCTGAAAAGACACACATCCAAGCATAGAATATATATGACAGGAGAAAAGGGGGGAGATTATCAGTAAATTATATTTTCATGGGCAGCCATAATTCAGCCTGCATTTGCAGACATTTGAATAAACACCATAAATTCAGGCAGCAGCGGCTCTTTTCTGGCGGTAATAAACATATTTAAAGATTAAAGATTCAAACGTGAGTTTTGAGCAGTGTAGAGTAGCGCTTGTTGTTTGTCATTTCTCAGATCACAATTGCAGACATGGTTTTATGTTTACACAGCGCGATGCAATGTAACGCGTAAAAAGACAGTATAAGTCATTATCATCCGTAATTATGTCCCCACTGGATGCAACAAATGCCTCGTTTATAATGGGTTTTAATGTTTTTGTCTCATCGCTCCGGCCGGACAGGGCATCACAATATGGTAAGGGGTGTAACATTTCCGTCACACGCTTGAGGTATTCGGCCAATCACAACGCACTGGATAGCTGGCCAATCAGAGCACACCTCGCTTTTCAGAACGAAGAGCTTTGTAAAAATCGACGCGTTTCAGAAAGGCGGGGCATAGAGGAGAAACAGTAATGTACAGTATATGGAAAATAATGTGTTTTTTGAACCTTAAACCGCATAAACACATTTCTGTATGTATTCTGTATTTATGCAAGCCGAGATAAAAAAAGGCTTTAAAAGTTCGTATTAACTACTGTGTAGCATAGTGTGAATGTATAGGGTAACATTTTGTCTCACCTTTGCATGATGTGAGCTTCTTTATCATATTTTCATTAAAAAAAATGCTACAGTATTTAACTTTCCCTTTCTATCGGCGAATGATGATTCTGAATTTTTCTGTTTTCTATAGCAATGAACGCAACTTTCATGAATCTGATTGACCGATAAACCTTGTTCTCTTATTTCAATGATTATGGCTATTTTAACCGTTTCCTTCGTACTTTCGGTTTAACGACATTGTTAAAAGTCATTTATCATTCAATGGAACTGTGCATTTGCGTTTAGACAATTACATTGTTTTGGCTCTGTCCATGCTCAGGCAATATCAATGGTATGACAGAGCCGAAAGGCTTGTAAAAAAACATGTGTCCGTGAGAGTTACGAACGGAGCGTGAGCTCGCGTGAAGGAGAGACGTGAGGGCATGAACAACGCTGTTCAAGGTCTCCATTCATTTGTGTTTTTAGTAATTTAATGTATATATATTTTAAAGCACTGAATCACTATAGAAATCGTGCTTCATTCGATTCTTAGCGCTTTAAATCGATTACTGCCCTAAATCAACGATTCACAATTAAAAATTCCATGTTTCAAGATCTGCGCTGGGACACGTTATCACAGTATGGTAAGGGGCGTAACATTTCCGTCACACGCTTGAGGAATTCGGCCAATCACAACACACTAGATAGCTGGCCAATCAGAGCACACCTCGCTTTTCAGAACGACGAGCTTTGTAAAAATCGACGCGTTTCAGAAAGGCGGGCATAGAGGAGAAACAATAATGTACAGTATGTGGAAAATAATGTGTTTTTTTAACCTTAAACCGCATAAACACATTTCATTACACCAAATACACAAAATAATGTTCTTTTTAGCAACGTCATATGACCCCTTTAAGGCAAAGAAAATTGAGACATCCATATTTTTACCTCAGAGTTGCAATGTTCCAGGAAAGCAACAGCTGGATAGTCACCCGGTTTTGAGTGAATTTACATCTGGGTGTCATCTGCATAGAAGTGATAGTTAAGACCAAGAGATCTAAGGAGATGACCAAGAGGGAAAATATGCATACAGAAGAGTAATGGACTCCTGTAATCCCTGGGGTACCCCAAATTTGACAGAGCCAATTTTAGACTTGTATCCACCCATGGAGACAAACTGCCTGCGGTCTGAGAGGTAAGACTTGAACCAATTTAATGCAGTCCCTGTAATACCAAACACAGATTCCATCCGAGAGAGTAAAAGAGAATGATCAACCGTGTCAAAGGCCGCGCTGAGATCAAGAAGAATCAAAATTGACGGGCAGCCAGAGTCCACAGCACTTTAAAACACCTGTACACTTTAAAACACCTGTTTTCTATTTGAATATGTTTTTAAACATATTTACATTTTTTTTGTACAATTTACATTTCATATAATTATGTAAAATCATTTTATTCCTGTGAGGACACAGCTGAATTTTCAGCAGTCATTACTTCAGTCTTCAGTGTCACATGATCCTTTAGAAATCATTCTAATATACTGATTTGGTGCTCAAAAAGTCTTCGTCTTCTCCTTCTCCTTCTCTATCTCTTTCTTCTTTTCCTTCTTTGCCATTTCCTTCTCATTATTTTCTTCTTGTTCTCTTCCTTCTCCTCCTCCTACTTTGTCGCCCTTGTCATTGGCGCTGTTGGCTTTGTCTTTGTTGATTTCGCCGTCGTCGTCTTCTCCATCTCCTTATTTCTCCTTATCCTCCTTTTCCTTCTCATTCTTTTCTTCTTGTTCTTGTTCTCCTCCTCTGTTGTCACCCTTGTCATTGGCTTTATTGGCTTTGTTGTCTTCGTTGTTGTCGTCATCTTCTTCTCCTCCTCCTCCTTTTCCTTCTCATTCTTTTCTTCTTGTTGTCCTCCTCTGTTGTCATCCTTGCCATTGGCTTTATTGGCTTTGTTGTCTTCGTTGTTGTCGTCATCATCTTCTCCTCCTTCTCCTTTCCCTTCTCATTCTTTTCTTCTTGTTGTCCTCCTCTGTTGTCGTCCTTGTCATTGGCGTTGTTGGCTTTTTTGTCTTCGTTGTTGTCTGTATTTTTCTTCTCCTTCTTCTCCTCCTCCAACAACTTACTCCTTGTTATCCTTCTCTTCCAACATCATCATCTTCTCCTTCTCCTCCTACTTCGCCACCCTTGTCATTGGTGCTGTTGGCTTTGTCTTTGTTGATTTCGTCGTCGTCGTCTTCTCCATCTCCTTATTTCTCCTTATCCTCCTTCTCCTTTTCCTTTTCCTTCTCATTCTTTTCTTCTCGTTCTTGTTCTCCTCCTCTGTTGTCGTCCTTGTCATTGGCTTTATTGGCTTTGTTGTCTTCGTTGTTGTCGTCATTTTCTTCTTCTACTCCTCCTTCTTTTCCTTCTCCTTTTCCTTTTCCTTCTCATTCTTTTCTTCTTGTTTTTGTTTTCCTCCTCCTCCTTTGTCGCCCTTGTCATTAGTGTTGTTGGCTTTGTAGTTTTTCTTTTTCTTCTCCTCCTCCAACAACTTCCTCCTTGTTCTCCTTCTCCTCCAACATCATCATCTTCTTCTCCTTCTCCTCCTCCTCCTGCTTATTCTCCTCCTACTTGGCTTGTCGTCATCTTCTTCATCTCCTCCTCTTCCTCAGTGTAAAAAAATGTAAAAAGTTGTTGTGCTTAATATTTTTGTGGAAACCATGAATATATGTATAGTTCTCTGTTTGGTGATGTTATTTCTTTGTAAATTCCCAGCAAAAATTTGCCATACTGCCCATCCCTAATAGTTATAATGCAGGAGCTGGTATTAGTTTGCAAAGGCAATTGCATAACATTTTCCGGGTGCAATTTTCTCATCCCATCACTCCTTTGTGTGTTTGACAAGTGTATTTGCTCATGTGGCAGTCAGTGTGTAAAGATGGACATTCACTCTGACAACCTGGTGTTTGGCAGCAACACTTTGCTTTGTCAACAAAGAGAAATAGATGGTGTTATTAAATCATTGATTTAAAACATTTACTTTCCACCCTGGATGGCAGTTCAGCCAAAAGATTACAGTTATTTTCTCAGAAAGCTTCCTTGGCATGGTTTGAATTTGCCTTTAGTTTGCCAGATAGTTGAACGGTGAAAGTCATCTGGGGTCATTTTGAAATCCTGGTGTATTTATTTATTCATTTTATATTTATGTGGTTTTTGATAGCCATGACAAAGAGTCACGGAGAAAAAGAGACAGAAATAGGAGTGATCAGAACAGCAATGCCCTGTCTTTTAGTCTGGGTGTTTAAAGGCCTGCTTCGGCTCAGACTGTAGACTTGATTTGTTCTGTTCAGCGAGTGTGTGGAGTCGGGGCCGCAGGCAGCTCCATTCCACTCTGATTTCATTTTGACTTACTTGTAAATGAAAAAGCCGTTGTCCCATCTGCAGAGGTGAAGGGCCAGCGCACTTGGGTGATTTACAACCGCACATCAACACCACTATGCCTTTTCTTAGCCTGCTTTGTTATTTTACGTTATAAAATCCATTGCAGGTGAATTGTAGTGATGTGTGTTTGTAGGGTTTGAATGTTATTACTGAATTGATTCTTTCAAAATGCTTTAGTTGATACATCAAATGTAATGTTTTGTTTCAAGTTTTGAATGGCACTATTTTATGGAATGATTCACCTATTATGTTGTGAAGTTCAATCAAATGATGTATCCAGATAATACAGTTTCAGTTTGACTCTGAGTCAAAGAACGTACTGCTATAACATAATGTTTTTGTGCTCAGCAATAAACACAGGGTCTGAAATGCTTTATGATCACCCATATGGCACAAAAACAACAGTATCTATCTCTATCTATCTATCTATCTATCTATATAAACATATACATATTTGCTAAAATGTTTCAAAATATATTGATGTAAATATGTAAAACTCTGCATTTGTACAAGTTTGAACACTTGTAGTGATCTGTCCCATTCAAATCTGAAGGATTGCAGACTCTCCTGTCAATCATCCATTGCAGTAAAACAAGAACTTTACAGTGACTCAAGTGAAGCAAGCATTTCTGAAGTTCTCTCAATATACAAGCTTGGATTACATAAAAAAATAACTAAATTTGGAAGTATTTCAAAACTGACCTTTTCGAAACGAACAAGTGAAAACAAGTAATAAGGCAGATATATTGGCTTCAAATTAATCTAAAGCCATATAAAAATAGCTGCAACTTAAGTATTACAAAGTACCTGTCAGTTTAATGTTTGCCAACTTTAATCAAAATGAGATTTCATGAGCATAACTGCATTACATTATATGATAATAGATACTGTAGGAGCATCAAACACAATTACCAGTGTCAGTACTCTTACATCGCTTAAGATCTTGTTTGGGACAGCATAATACAATGCTTGTAGGCCTACTATTTTTGCAACAAGTATGCTGTGCAATCACATTTGACTGTGCAATACTGCATTTATCTTATTTCTGCAGTATGTGTACTATGACCCTACAATAATTGCCAAAACACAGCATATTGTGCTGTGAACTATATGCTGTATATACCACAATGCTCTTGGCCTGACTATTTTCAGGATGATAAATGAACAGGAATTGATACTGTGATTAATCTTTTATTATTATGTAATGAACTGTGAAATAACATTTTCACACAAAATTAGTTTAAAAAAGCAAAATAAAATGTTTTGTTCCTGAGAAAT
>NW_015539852.1:762544-765389 GCF_001515605.1 Sinocyclocheilus anshuiensis
ATAAACAAACCCCCCAAAAAAAAAAAAAAAAAAAAAAAAAAAAAAAAAATATATATATATATATATATATATGATGAGGTAGTTTAAAACAACAGTACCACACTGTTTTAAATATTTATACCTTATTTTAATTGGACATTGCAATTTGTTTTATTTTTATTTTAATTCTTTCATGTTTTTATTTTTTTATAATATTCCTTTGCAAACATACACCTGTATCAGTTTCTCTGGTTTAACACCTGTTAGTAATCATATCATATTCAAACAAAACAATTCACAGCTTCCCTCTCACAGGATTATTAATACTTGCGTTGAGTATTCAAACACCTGTTCCTGGTTGTGTCACTTTCTTGTTAAATACGTTGACTGAACAGTTGATTCTTGCATGACTTGATTCTCAGTGTTATTGTCTTCTGTGTGTCTGTTAAACAGGAGGCTATAGAAAAGATGGATTCCATCTATTTACCAGAAAGTAGAAGAGTAAATATTCACCGTTAACAGCTGAACTAGGTGCTGAGCTGTAACTCTCAAATTAGCACTGGAAGTTGGTCATAAACCCTTAACCCTCATCTCTCCCTCTTTACAAGTTATAGCATGAAATAAACATGAATGAACATCAGAAGGTGTCTTGTTTCAACTGCGGAAAGGCGGCGTTGTGATTGGTCAGATCGACTGTCAATCAAGCTCCCTGCGAAGGGTCAATTACAGGTGCTAGACTGTGATTGGAAAATACTGGTGTTTTTCTCCTACCCCTAAATAGAAAATTCATAGCCAAAATATCTGTTTTTTTTTAATGAACACCAAGACTGTGCTTTAATTTAATTCCTATTTGGATCATCATCTTCATGCTGACATGGAGGAACTGGCCCATAAATCATGTAGAAAACCGTTTTGACCACTGCTAAGTGCCGCAGTGCTGCTGTTTGACACTTTTGCAGGTAATGAGCACAAGGTTTGGCATACAGATGCTTATTTCATGGAAAAAGTCATGTACAAACTTTTTTTTATTGATTTTCACAGAACCCAAGATAATTGACATCAACAACTACAGTAATGCAAACATGGTGTGAGTAATGCTAGCAAATGGACTAATATTATTATTAAGATTTTCTGTGCCAATTGTTTTTGGGAGAGAATTCTGTTGTAGACATGTGACTGACTGTCACTAAATTCTTGCCTGTATAGCACTTAGAAGAGTAATAACCATATTTAGCTGCAGCGCGTACGTGTCATTGCCCAAATGAACAAAATTACATCACAACTCCCTCATCCTTCCATGAATTAATTGCCATATGAATGCATGGTTCTGAGTGCAAGCCAGAAGTACAGAGCATAATTAATCCCTATAATTAGCAAGTTCTCTTTTCTTTAATTTAAAAAAGAAGTAAGAAGTTGAGTTAATTCAGTGAATTTGTTCTGAATTTATTTTGGTCTCATGCTCATTAGCTCTAACAGGGATAAACTGATTAAAGCAGATTCAAAGCTGGATAATTCTCAGCTGGAGGACTCTTTCACAGAGTTGAAATTGTTCATTGAGCCACTTATTCTCTCTAAATCGGCATTTGCATGCAGTCTCAGAGCCGAATCTGTGGAATGATGCTATAAATTCATTCAGTAAAAGACTGTACTGACTCAGAAATGGATTAGTCACAGTTTGACTGACTAATAAGGCAAAATGGTTGGTATCATCTGCCCAGCGGTTCAGTGATGTAGAGACTGTTGTGCAAGACCTTAGCGCTCCTCCGTCACCAAATCATTTTTCAATTCCAAATCCTTAAATAGTTATATTAGAGCTATGGTGAATTAATCAACACAGAGAATACATTATTGCAAAAGGCATCAAAAGAGATCATTTTAAGCACATTTAATTTCCGAATCTAATGGCATGCGTGAGTGTTTCTTTTTGTTTTGTTTTTTTATACCAAGGTATATAATAACTAAATTATATTTCACATTTTATTAACTAATAATATATTCATATATTATTATAGTAATATTCATATATTATACTAATATATTTATTAACTAATAATATAATGTAATATGCTATTTATTATTATTATTGCATTTACATTTAGACATTTAGCAGACGCTTTTATCCAAAGCAACTTACATAAGAGGACAATGGAAGCAATCAAAATCAACAAAAGAGCAATGATATGCAAGTGCTATAACAAGTCTCAGTTAGCTTAATGCCGTACACATAGCAAGGTTTTTTTTTTTAAATCATATAATAAAAAGAAAACAGATAGAATAGAAAAAGAATAGAGCAAGCTAGTGTTAGAGGCCTTTTTTGCTTTTGTTAACTGTATAATAAATAATAATAAAACAAATAGATAGAATACAAAAAGATTAGAGAAGCAAGTGTTAATTTTAGTTTTTAAAGAAAACAAGCAGTTAGTAAATAAATGGAGCAAGTCTAAATTTATTTTATAAAGAATAGAATTAGAATAGAGAGTGCTAGAGTTAGAGGGTCAAATAAACTAAACAGAGGTGTGACGTGCATTTTTTTGGCTCGTTAAAAATCTTGCTGCCGCATTCTGGATTAATTGTAAAGGTTTGATAGAACTGGTTGGAAGACCTGCCAAGAGAGCATTGCAATAGTCTAGCCTGGACAGAACAAGAGCTTGAACAAGGAGTTGTGAAGCATGTTCCGAAAGAAAGGGCCTGATCTTCTTGATGTTGAATAAAGCAAATCTGCAGGACCGGGCAGCTTTAGCAATGTGGTCTGAGAAAGTCAGCTTATCATATATGATAACTCCAATGTTTCTGGCTGTTTTTGAAGGAGCCATGGTTGATGTGCCTAACTGGATGGTGAAATTGTGATGAAACGATGGGTTTGATG
>NW_015539852.1:765503-765777 GCF_001515605.1 Sinocyclocheilus anshuiensis
CTGAGGCACCCCAGTAGTTAGATGTTGTGACTTGGACACCTCACCTCTCCAAGATATCTTGAAGGACCTATCTAAAAGATGAAACTCAAACCACTGGAGTGTGGTTCCTGAGATACCCTTTGCCAATAGGGTTGACCGGAGGATCTGGTGGTTAACCGGGTCAAAAGCAGCGGACAGATCCAGCAAGATAAGTATTGAAGATTTGGAATCTGCTCTTGCCAGTCTTGGGGCTTCAACAACTGAGAGCAAGGCAGTCTCGGTTGAATGTCCACTT
>NW_015539852.1:765868-766627 GCF_001515605.1 Sinocyclocheilus anshuiensis
GTTTGCTGGTAAGATGTGCTTGACAGTTTGTGGTGTGGAAAATTGTGCACTGATGGTTTTAATTTTATTAATGAAGAACGTGGCAAAGTCGTCAGCTGTTAGAGTTGATGAAGGAGGGGGAGGAGGAGGACAAAGGAGGGAGGAAAATGTGTTAAAGAGCATGCGAGAGTTAGACGAATTGTTAGTTTTGTTATGATAGTATGTCCATTTAGCAGTGGTGACATTAGCAGAGAAGAAAGAGAGGAGTGACTGATTCACATTAAGGTCAGTAGTATTTTTTGATTTGCGCCACACCCTTTCAGCAGCCCTGAGCTTAGAACGATGCTCGCGGAGAACATCAGACAGCCAAGGGGCAGAAGGGGTGGTACGGCCTGGCCTGGAAGACAAGGGGCAGACAGTGTTTAAACAAGATGTAAGAGTGGAGCAGAACGTATCAGTAGCACTGTTAGCATCAAGAGATGATAACTGTTTAGGGGGAGGAAGTGAATATGAAACCATAGCAGATAGCCGGGAGGGTGAAAGTAAGCGTAGATGACATGTAGAGGGGTATGTGTTGTGTCAGGAACCATGATGAGGAAGGTGTGCAGTGGAGTAACCAGTACATGATCAGTGATCCATTATAATAATAATAATTATTATAATTATTATTATTATGGTTGTTGTTACTGTAGTTGTAGTAAAAGTATAGTAGTATATTTCACATTTTATGAACTATAGTATGATGATAATAGTAATAATAATAATAATTATTATTATTAT
>NW_015539852.1:766818-767605 GCF_001515605.1 Sinocyclocheilus anshuiensis
GCAGGAGCTAACTGGACTGTGCTAACTAGTAAAACATTGACCCGTGGTTTAAATGGTACTTTGCACAAGTGGCTATATTTAGAATCAATTTAGTGTAGACTTCGAACATTTCCATGCAAATGCTTTCACTGGGCTGTGCTATATTCATTGACAGTCATGTAGAGGTGGTTTGTGTTGAGCTTTCAGTGATCGAAACTCATCAGTAAATATAGAAAATGAGTCTCTTGAGTGGCGGCTCAATCGGGCGGGTTTTGAAACAGGTGATTTGAAGAGACGATCAACAGAAAATAATTATACATGAGGTTATCTGTCATTTGGGACATTGATTGTGTTATGTGCGTGGTTTACCCATGGGTATGAAGTATTAAAAATGAAGAGGAATAACAGTGCTAAAATAAATAATGGAGTGTAGGTTTGTGTGTTGGAGGTCGTTGTGTTCTTTCAGGATTTGGACAAAAGAATCCAGATAAATTATATTCCATTATTGAGACACAAGCAACCATTGAGACAGCAGTGGCTCTTCATGGTTCTGTTGTGTCCTTCACCATCTGCAACAACTAAACATTTCTGAACTGACCATTTTTGAGAAAACACTTATTTCGGGAAAGCATAAGCGTCAGAAAATGAACTCTTGGGTTTAATTTGGCACTCCATGTTTTGCTGTAATTTCACCGCTCTTGAGATTTCCACTATTCTCTGAATCAGCTAGATTTATTCCACTCAACCTTGGTATATTTTAAAGGGGTCATATGATGCGATTTCAAGTTTTCCTTTCTCTTTGGAGTGT
>NW_015539852.1:767928-771327 GCF_001515605.1 Sinocyclocheilus anshuiensis
TACACAAAATAATGATCTTTAAAAAAGCATCATATAACCCCTTTAATGTTTTTGTGCAGGGATGGACCAGAATGCTGTGTGCTGGCATAATACAAACCACTGTCTGCTGTATTCATATATACTTCAGATATATTGATTTCCGTTGTATTTCTGAAACAAGCTATTTTTATAATACATTTTACATAAAGTGGTTAAGGAATATGTAATGTAATATGATCATAGATACCTTAAGCTTCCATTATTAATAAACTAGGTATTGGAGATTGCATTTATTTTGTGATTTTACTGAATTTATTAATTTGACCTGTACTGTAATGGACTGTACTGAACTTCCATCAGCGGCCATGTTGGCTAGGAAGCGCATACAGATACAGTAACAGCAATATTTGGTCTGGATGATTGGCGACAAGAAGGTAAGTATGACTTTGGGAGCTGCTCAGGCAAAGGTTACTGTAGGACGCAATTTGTTTTAGCTGCATTAAAGGTGACATATCATGAAAATCTGACTTTTTCCATGTTTAAGTGCTATAATCGTGTCCCTGGTGCATTTACAGTACTGTTACGTTCCGTGTTTTTTTTTTTATACAATATTGCTGGTTGCGGCGTACTGCTGTGTGCTCTTTCTGTCTCTCCATGTGTTACTGCTGCTCAACCAGGTGCGGAGGAGAGGAAGGTGATCACTCGCACCTGTTGCTCGTTATTGTACAGAGGCTGCAAGCTCAAAAGCGGTTCAACATGCCTACCACATTGAAGCTTGACTTCCAGAGTGCTGTACCTCTCGCCTGCCTTGTGTTATCAGAGATTGATACTGTGTAAAACTTACTCTGGTTATGGCTTATTGTAGCCTTCTGAAAGGTAATTAGCGGTGTTGTTGCACTACGTGTCTCTCTTTGTTGGAAGCCGTAGGGAGGTGGGTGCTATTTTATTTGTGAATCTTTTTCTCGTTTTTGCTTAGTTAGGGAGTTAGCGTACATTTCTGTTGTTAATTTTCTTTTGTTTTGTCAGTTTAGACAGTTCTACTCCTTAACTAGTTAGAGGGTCCTTTTGTTTGTTGTTTCGGCCTTTCCCCCTCCTGAAGTCTATTTTGCTTCCTACTTTACTTTGTCATTTGGAAATTTTGGAAATAAAATACTTGATTTTGGAACTTAACATGTCTGTTGTGCTGGGCAGGGGACTGGTACTCACCCCAATCAAATTTATGTTTACTTTTCTCTGTTACCTTACCCTAGACCCTTACATCTGGGACGTAACAGTGAAAATTGGGGGCTCGTCCGTTGTTTATTCAACACAGTAAAGGAGTGAAATATTCCATTTGGTGCAAAGTGAAGCTGAAAACTTTGTTGTATTCTGTGTAATACTAAGACTTGTTTGAAATCTTGTGATAAGAAAAATTGATAGCTTGTTTATTGTGAGCATTTCAAGCTAATTTGTACTTTGATTTTTCTTGTATTGTTTAAACTAAGTTTTGGCTGTTGTTTTCTTTGGTAGGGGCAGTGCGGTCATATTATGTGTAATGGAATTTGATTTGGTTGAGTTTACCCTCGCTCCCTCGGTAGAAGTTTTCAATCGCTCCCGTAAGAAGGACTTGCTGTTAATTGCGGACTTCTTTAATATCTCTGTGTCTAGGGATCTAACAACCAGTTGTAAAAGATCAACTGTACACTGAGTTGGTTAACGCTGGTATCTTACCGAATGATTCACAGACTGAAGAGGTAGAGGAGGGCAATGAGGTAGCTGAAATGGCTGAAACTAGTGCTGCAGCTTTTCCCCTTGATATTGAACCAAGCATGGATCCTTTATTAGCGATCAAGCTAAAAGAACTTGAGCTAGCAATCAAAAGACAGGAGCATGATACTCAAGTTATCCATCTCCGTGCTATTGAAGCACAGGCTCAGCGAGATATTAAGCTTAAAAGTTTAGCAATTGAGGCAGAGACTTTACGCCGTAAGCCTGTGCCAGCTCCACGCTCTAGACCTTCCTCACCCTTGACTGCTGTTCCTGTACAGAGTAGTACTGTTAATTTTGGTACTCCTAATGATGCTCAGGTTAACTTTGATGTAGCAAAGTATATTAAATGAGTACCTCCCTTTCGAGAAGCTGAGGTAGATGCTTACTTCATAGCCTTTGAGCGAATTGCTGAAAAATTGGGTTGGCCCAAGGATATGTGGGGTCTACTGCTTCAATGTAACTTTGTGGGTAAGGCCCAAGAGGTATGTGCTGCGCTACCAATAGGGCAGTCCTTGGATTATGATGTTGTGAAAGCAGCGGTGCTACGTGCATATGAACTGGTGCCTGAAGCATATCGCCAGCGCTTTCGAGGTATAGCGAAAACAGCCAAACAAACCTTTGAGTTTGCACGAGAAAAGAGAACCCACTTTGAAAAATGGTGCTTGGCTAGTAAAGTTACCAGTCTTGATCTAGCTTGTTTATTGTGAGCATTTCAAGCTAATTTGTACTTTGATTTTTCTTGTATTGTTTAAACTAAGTTTTGGCTGTTGTTTTCTTTGGTAGGGGCAGTGCGGTCATATTATGTGTAATGGAATTTGATTTGGTTGAGTTTACCCTCGCTCCCTCGGTAGAAGTTTTCAATCGCTCCCGTAAGAAGGACTTGCTGTTAATTGCGGACTTCTTTAATATCTCTGTGTCTAGGGATCTAACAACCAGTTGTAAAAGATCAACTGTACACTGAGTTGGTTAACGCTGGTATCTTACCGAATGATTCACAGACTGAAGAGGTAGAGGAGGGCAATGAGGTAGCTGAAATGGCTGAAACTAGTGCTGCAGTTTTTCCCCTTGATATTGAACCAAGCATGGATCCTTTATTAGCGATCAAGCTAAAAGAACTTGAGCTAGCAATCAAAAGACAGGAGCATGATACTCAAGTTATCCATCTCCGTGCTATTGAAGCACAGGCTCAGCGAGATATTAAGCTTAAAAGTTTAGCAATTGAGGCAGAGACTTTACGCCGTAAGCCTGTGCCGGCTCCATGCTCTAGACCTTCCTCACCCTTGACTGCTGTTCCGGTACAGAGTAGTACTGTTAATTTTGGTACTCCTAATGATGCTCAGGTTAACTTTGATGTAGCAAAGTATATTAAATTAGTACCTCCCTTTCGAGAAGCTGAGGTAGATGCTTACTTCATAGCCTTTGAGCGAATTGCTGAAAAATTGGTTTGGCCCAAGGATATGTGGGGTCTACTGCTTCAATGTAACTTTGTGGGTAAGGCCCAAGAGGTATGTGCTGCGCTACCAATAGGGCAGTCCTTGGATTATGATGTTGTGAAAGCAGCGGTGCTACGTGCATATGAACTGGTGCCTGAAGCATATCGCCAGCGCTTTCGAGGTATAGCGAAAACAGCCAAACAAACCTTTGTTGAGTTTGCACGAGAAAAGAGAACCC
>NW_015539852.1:773978-822012 GCF_001515605.1 Sinocyclocheilus anshuiensis
TAATAATCAATTTAATCTAGCTTGCGCTCACTGTTGTACACGGAAGCAGCTCCAGGCGGATGACGTATGGACGTCGGTGAAGGGGTAGAGGAGGGGAATGAGGTAGCTGAAATGGCTGAAACTAGTGCTGCAGCTTTTCCCCTTGATATTGAACCAAGCATGGATCCTTTATTAGCGATCAAGCTAAAAGAACTTGAGCTAGCAATCAAAAGACAGGAGCATGATACTCAAGTTATCCATCTCCGTGCTATTGAAGCACAGGCTCAGCGAGATATTAAGCTTAAAAGTTTAGCAATTGAGGCAGAGACTTTACGCCGTAAGCCTGTGCCAGCTCCACGCTCTAGACCTTCCTCACCCTTGACTGCTGTTCCTGTACAGAGTAGTACTGTTAATTTTGGTACTCCTAATGATGCTCAGGTTAACTTTGATGTAGCAAAGTATATTAAATGAGTACCTCCCTTTCGAGAAGCTGAGGTAGATGCTTACTTCATAGCCTTTGAGCGAATTGCTGAAAAATTGGTTTGGCCCAAGGATATGTGGGGTCTACTGCTTCAATGTAACTTTGTGGGTAAGGCCCAAGAGGTATGTGCTGCGCTACCAATAGGGCAGTCCTTGGATTATGATGTTGTGAAAGCAGCGGTGCTACGTGCATATGAACTGGTGCCTGAAAGCATATCGCCAGCGTTATTCCAGAGAACATTGTAGTTCACCTAAATGAGCAAAAGAGAAATTCACTCTCTGAAGCTGCAGTGTTAGCGGATGAGTTCGCACTCACACACCGGTCAGAATTCTCTTCTACACGTCAGTTTAGACGCCAGAGTTTTGTAGATGAGCAGACAGAGAGGGTGATGTCACCTGTTCTTTCCTCTGAGAAAGGTAAACCTATGCTGGATCGCTCAAGCCGCAAGCGTGTCTGCTTTTACTGCTTAGATCCAGGTCACCTGATATCCAACTGCAAAGCATGGAAACGGAAGTCTGCTGTTGAAAAGTCCAAGAGTGTAGCTTTCGCTCAAGCTGGTTCTGTCTCTGACTACTCCTTTCCAGAGTTCCAGCTACCAACCCTTCCTGTTAACTGGGTTTGTCTCTTTCGGCTGACTCACCTGGCCGACCAGTATCCATTCTCCGAGATACGGGGGCTGCGCAGTCATTTATTTTAGCGGGAGTCTTGCCTTTCTCACCTGAAACGTACTCTGGTGCGGATGTACTAGTTCGAGGGATTGAACTAGGTTGTGTTAAAGTGCCTTTGCATACTGTCTTCTTGAAATCAGATCTAGTCACAGGTCCGGCTCGGATTGGAGTAAGGACTGAACTGCCGGTGGAGGACGTAAACTACATCCTGGGAAATGACCTGGCTGGAGGTAAAGTGTTTCCTTGTCCTATTGTGGTGGATAAGCCTGAGGTGACAGGACAGCCAGAGGTTGCTGCTCATTTCCCTGCTGTTTTTCCCGCCTGTGCTATTACTTGAGCACATTCCCGGAAGGGGGATGATGTTGTGAACCTCACTGACTCATTTATGAACCCTGTGTCAGACATTTCAGAATGCACACTGCTCATTAAACCTGAGATCTCCTCTTCTTGTGAAAAGATGAACTCTGACTCCGCTGCAACTTCCTTAAAAGTTGGAAAGGAGGACCTCGCTGCAGCTCAGAAAACTGATCCATCTCTGTTGTTCTGTCTGGATGCTGCTGTCAGTTTGGATAAAGCTCCAGGTGGTCCGGTTACATATTATTGGGATGGTGTACTCACGCGACGATGGCGACCACAAGTGAATGGTGACGTGTTAGCTGCACATCAACTTGTCTTACCTTCTGCTTATCGTCCCCAGGTCCTGAAGTTGGCACATGAGCATCCCTTGTCTGGTCACCTTGGCATTACTAAGACGTACAAGCGCATCTTAAGGTACTTCTACTGGCCTGGATTGAGGAACAGTGTAGTGAGTTACTGCCGAGCTTGCCATGATTGTCAAGTCTCAGTTAAGCCCAACCAGACTGTTCCCTCCCCTCCTCTTCATCCTATACCAGTGATGAATGAGCCATTTGAACGCTTGATCTTAGATTGTGTTGGACCCTTGCCCAAGTCAAAAACTTGAAACAAGGAAGCTGAGTCGGCTGAACCTGCTGTGGTGGTGCCTGCTGCTCTCTGCTCCTCAGATGATCCAGATGTGGGTGAATTGATGCCTGAACATTTTCAAAATTCAACCGTATTAAATCAACTTGAGGACTACCTTGCATACTTGCCTCAAGATCAGAAGGAATCTCTTGTCCAGCTGTTTAATAAGTACCCCATGCTCTTTTCTGATGTTCCTGGCAGAACCTCTGTGATCACTCATGACATAGACGTAGGTAACTGTTACAACACCCATACCGTGTTAATCCTTCTTCTAAAGCATGGTCTTGCCACCCCAAGTCAGAGCCCTGGGAGCTCCCCTTGTTTATTGGTGCCCAAACAAGACTTAACATTCCGTTTTTGCACTGACTACCGCAAAGTAAATGGCATGACAAAGCCAGACTCCTTTCCTCTGCCCAGAATGGAGGACTGTGTGGACCGAATTGGTTGTGCCCATTTGATCACAAAACTTGACCTTCTGAAAGGGTATTGGCAAGTGCCATTGACTGCCCGTGCATCTGAGATATCTGCCTTTGTGACCCCTGATAATTTGCTGCAATACTCTGTTATGGCCTCCGGGATGTGCAATGCTCCCGCAACATTCCAAAGACTGATGCAACGAGTACTATCAGGAATCCCTAACTGTGAAGCCTACTTGGATGATGTAGTAGTTTACTCCCACACTTGGGAAGAACATTTAAGTAGCCTTGATCAGGTTTTTAAGCAGCTGGCCAATGCTTCACTAACTCTTAACCTGAAAAAAGTGAGTTTGCCAAAGCAGTGGTTACCTATTTAGGCAAAAAGGTAGGTCAGGGTCAAGTGAAGCCTGTGGAGGCAAAGGTAGAAGCCATCTTGGAATTTCCTATACCCCATAATAAAAGGGATTTGCGTCGTTTTCTTGGAATGGTAGGGTATTATCGGAGCTTTTGTAAGAACTTTGCTACCGTAGTCACCCCTTTGACTGATTTGCTCAGTACTGCCAGAAAGTTTGTATGGTCCCCTGGGTGTGACTCTGCCTTCAATGCTGCCAAGGATATTTTAAGCAGTGCTCCTGTGCTTTCTGCTCCTTGTTTTTCTCTCCCTTTCAAACTGCAGGTGGATGCCAGTTCCTCAGGTGCCGGAGCGGTGTTGTTGCAGGAGGAGGCCAGTGGCATAGAACACCCTGTGTGCTACTTTTCTAAGAAGTTCACCAACGCTCAGTAAAAATACAGTACAACTGAGAAAGAGACCCTAGCCCTGGTGTTGGCGTCACAACACTTCGAGGTTTACCTTGGATGTAGTTACTGCCGAGCTTGCCATGATTGTCAAGTCTCAGGTAAGCCCGACCAGACTGTTCCCTCCGCTCTTCATACTATACCAGTGATGAATGAGCCAGCTGAACCTGCTGTGGTGGTGCCTGCTGCTCTCTGCTCCTCAGATGATCCAGATGTGGGTGAATTAATGCCTGAACATTTTCAAAATTCAACAGTATTAAATCAACTTGATGATTACCTTGCATACTTGCCTCAAGATCAGAAGGAATCTCTTGTCCAGCTGTTTAATAAGTACCCCATGCTCTTTTCTGATGTTCCTGGCAGAACCTCTGTGATCACTCATGACATAGACATAGGTAACCGTTCCCCCATAAAGCAACACCCATACCGTGTTAATCCTCAAAAATGAGAACTAATTGGGAGAGAAGTTGAATATCTTCTAAAGCATGGTCTTGCCACCCCAAGTCAGAGCCCTGGGAGCTCCCCTTGTTTATTGGTGCCCAAACAAGACTCAACATTCCGTTTTTGCACTGACTACCGCAAAGTAAATGGCATGACAAAGCCAGACTCCTTTCCTCTGCCCAGAATGGAGGACTGTGTGGACCGAATTGGTTGTGCCCATTTGATCACAAAACTTGACCTTCTGAAAGGGTATTGGCAAGTGCCATTGACTGCCCGTGCATCTGAGATATCTGCCTTTGTGACCCCTGATAATTTGCTGCAATACTCTATGGCTTTTGGGTTGCGCAATGCTCCCGCGACGTTCCAAAGATTGATGCAACGAGTGCTATCAGGAATCCCTAACTGTGAAGCCTACTTGGATGTAGTAGTTTACTCCCACACTTGGGAAGAACATTTAAGTAGCCTTGATCAGGTTTTTAAGCAGCTGGCCAATGCTTCACTAACTCTTAACCTGAAAAAGTGTGAGTTTGCCAAAGCAGTGGTTACCTATTTAGGTAAAAAGGTAGGTCAGGGTCAAGTGAAGCCTGTGGAGGCAAAGGTAGAAGCCATCTTGGAATTTCCTATACCCCATAATAAAAGGGAGTTGCGTTGTTTTCTTGGAATGGTAGGGTATTATCGGAGCTTTTGTAAGAACTTTTGCTACCGTAGTTACTCCTTTGACTGATTTGCTCAGTACTGCCAGAAAGTTTGTACGGTCCCCTGAGTGTGACTCTGCCTTCAATGCTGCCAAGGATCTTTTAAGTAGTGCTCCTGTGCTTTCTGCTCCTTGTTTTTCTCTCCTGTTCAAACTGCAGGTAGATGCCAGTTCTTCAGGTGCCGGAGCTGTGTTGCTGCAGGAGGAAGCCAGTGGCATAGAACATTCTGTGTGCTACTTTTCTAAGAAGTTTACCAACGTGCAGCAAAAATACAGTACTATTGAGAAAGAGACCCTAGCCCTGGTGTTAGCGTTACAACACTTCGAGGTTTACCTTGGAGGTAGTAATCATGTCATCACTGTCTATACAGACCATAACCCCTCGTTTTTCTACATAGGATGCGAAATATGAATCAGCGTCTGATGAGGTGGTCCCTCATTATTCAAGAGTACAATCTGAATATCCAGTACTGTAAAGGTTCTGAAAATACTGTTGCGGATGCCCTTTCGAGAGTATTTTGTGCTGTAGAGTGAAAGAAAAGTGAGTATTTGGTTTGTATAGCTCTTATTTTCAAGACATTGGTTGTTGCTTGAAAACTTATGGGTGGGGGTGTTACGTTCCGTGTTTATTTATATAATATTGTTGGTTGTTCAAGAGTACAATCTGAATATCCAGTACTGTAAAGGTTCTGAAAATACTGTTGCAGATGCCCTTTCGAGAGTATATTGTGCTGTAGAGTGACAGAAAAGTGAGTATTTGGGTTGTATACCTCTTATTTTCAAGACATTGGTTGATGCTTAAACTTATGGGTGGGGGTGTTACGTCCCGTGTTTTTATTTTTATTTATACAATATTGTTGGTTGCTGCGTACTGCTGTGTGCCCTTTCTGTCTCTCCTTGTGTTACTGCTGCTCAACCAGGTGAGGAGGAGAGGAAGGTGATCACTCGCACCTGTCGCTCGTTATTGTACAGAGGCTGCAAGCTCAAAAGCGGTTCAACATGCCTTCCAGAGTGTTGTACCTCTCGCCTGCCTTGTGTTGCTCTTGTCTTGTCAGAGATTGATACTGTGTAAAACTTACTCTGCTTATGGCTTATTGTAGCCTTCTGAAAGGTAATTAGCATTGTTGTTGCACTACATGTCTCTCTTTGTTGAGAGCCGTAGGGAGGTGGGTGCTATTTTATTTGTGAATCTTTTTCTCTTGTTTTTGCTTAGTTAGGGAGTTAGCGTACATTTCTGTTGTTAATTTTCGTTTGTTTTGTCAGTTTAGACCGTTTTACTCCTTAACTAGTTAGAGGGTCCTTTTGTTTGTTGTTTTGGCCTTTCCCCCTTCTGAAGTCTATTTTGCTTCCTATTTTACTTTGTCATTTGGAAATTTTGTAAATAAAATACTTTATTTTGAAACTTAATGTATCTGTTGTGCTGGGCAGGGGACTAGTACTAACTCACCCCAACCAAGTTTATGTTTACTTTTCTCTGTTACCCCCTTACCCTAGACCCTTACATCTGGGACGTAACCGTACCAACCCAGAAAACGTGAAAGAACAATCCAGTAAATTTTGTTGGCAAGCCTTTCACTGCAAGCTTGTGAAAAAAAACGAGCCGCTCAGATTTCACTCCCCCATGACATAGAACGGGGATCTTATTATAATATTACCGCCCCTTAATCTGCAAGCTTCCACCCACGGCACTGCCATTGTGTTTTCTCAAGTGACAACGGTGTAGCAGTTCTAAAGCCGTGGCGAAACTTCGAGCAAAGCATGCTAACTGTTCTGTCTTTGTCTGCACTGAGCACGGTACACTATTTAGAGTCCCAGGCTCAGAGGAGACAAAAGAGAAGTGGATTTAATAATAATGAATAATTTAATAATAATAACTATTTATTGATTTTATTTACTGTACAGTATATTACGCTGCTGCCACACAGATCTAATATAAACATGCAATTTCTTTCCTAGCTGTTTACTTTCACAGAAATAACCGACTGTTTTTGTAACTCGTGTGTTTAAACCTGTGTATATTTGACAGTTTAAATGCAATAAGACATGAAAGAGTTTAGTACTCGCATGCCATGTGACAGCCGCTTTCTGTGCGTGTGCTTCGGCTGTGTGCACTCAAAAAACCTTATATCAGAAGTTTAAACTGATTGGAATCACTTTCAGAATGTTTTTTTTTTTTTTTTTCCCAGCTGCTAAATAAAAACTTTGACAGCCAATCAGAATCAATTCTGATTTAAAGCGCTTGCACATTTAAAGAGGTCATGAAATACATTTTTAAAATTTTCATGTTTCTTGAGGTGTTCATGTGTTCTTGGTGTTTTTTTTTTTTTTTTTTTTTATCGAAAATGGTCATATTTTAAATATAAATGGTAATTTTTCTGCCCTTAATTTAGCCCTCTGAATTGAACACTCTGTTGGAAGGGGTGTGTCTGGTGTGAGATTGCAATGTAAATGCCCACTGCTATGATTGGCTAACATCTTTGCATATGAAATTAGCATTTTATGTGAAACACTCTTGAAAAGTTTTTACTATAATAGCCGAGCGCCAGTGAGTTTTAAAACTTGCAGTATGTTTTTATTGTAGAGTAACCTCTTATATGTGTAAATATTAAGAACATTTTTGATGGTGTTCATGACACCTTGCCACAGACGACAAAACTGCAGTGTGTGCTTATAATAAACAATGTTATTGGATGTTGTTGTGGATGCTAATATAGTTATTTAATTAAAGTTTTCTTTATAGTTATTACTTTTGGTGTGAATGGGCCTTGAGTTGTGTCTCATGCTGCCCTAGAGAGGGTTTTCTGTCAGATGCTTCAACATCTGTCACTGTGACTTAAATGGTTTGGCTTGATGTTGCTGGAGCATTTCCTTTTTTAAAAATCTTATTTAGTTTGCATCTAAATGTGTGAGAGTGTTTGTAACCACACTGTGTTTCCCTTAATTCAGCATTTAAGCTGTTGCATTACCTGAAAAATGGCTTTTAATGGCTGGAGTCGACAAGGAAAAAAATAAACACAGCTAGTGCATCTTTAATGAAAGTCACTTCAATCCCGGCAAACATTTACTTTCAGCGGTATGGGTTGAGAAAATGAACTTTGACTTGATTGTGGCCTGTTGCTTTTTCTTTTTTCCTGATGAAATGCTGCAGCCTGCATCCCCACTGAGAGCCTATTGAAAAGCTCAGAGTGGAAAAAATGACTTTTCCATTTTTGTTTTCTATGTTTATGGCCGTTTGCTTTTGTAAAACGTGTCTTTAATGTCTGCGTGTGGTGATGGGTTTATCCAGAAGTTCATGTGTTTAATAAAGTAAAGATGATGTGTTGCTATGGGCATAGAGGGCAAATCAGTGGAGTAGACATTTAATTGACACAGGGCAGAGTAATTTATTCGGACTAACAAGAATGCTAAGACTAATTTATTCTTGGCTATAACAGTAGTTTATGGAAATCGGGGCATGTTCTGGAGCTCACTGTCCATGAGGCCACCTGCTCCGGCTGATGAATTGGTGCCTGTAAATTGTCAGTAAGGAGTTTGTGCTGAGCTTCTGCATATAGGAATTTATTGTAAAAGAGCTTTGGACATGTTAGAAATCACAATTCCACATGTTGCATGAGTATTTTTAGTTTGACAAACTTTAGATATTCTGTCATACAAGACAACCCTTTTCTCTATATTTTAGAAGCTCACATCAGGAGGTAGACAGCCTCAAATGGATTGTAAATGGCTGTGCAAATAGCGTATTTATAAAGTTTGTGCTGCCATGTGACTTGATGCCCTCTGTTCTCTGTAAAAGCGGAACCTTTTAGCTTATATACTAATAATATTTTTATTAATATAATGGTCCTCAATAGGTTTTGCTTCAGGACTCAGGATTTTAATTTGGGCAATGAGTCACAGCACCTAAATAAATTTATCACATAAAACAGCAAAAGATCTTAAAATTAAACATGGATATATATTTTACAAAGTGACCAATGAATCTCTGCCTGAATATTGTCGTTTTATTGGACGCACATCATTTGGCATCACTAGTAAACATATGGTATGTGTTTTCTCCTTTTTAAATGTGTTGCTATACGGTGTACGATTTAATTTTTTTATTTTAACAAACCAGTAAACTTAGTACAAGTCCATTTAAACGAAAGAGAACATTAATTTCTATAGCTAAGTGCCTTCAATAATATAATGATTTTTAAATGCTCTTTTGCACATTTGTTTTCTTTTGGAGCTATTAGTGGGCAAAATTACTCCATATGTCCCAAAGAAAGAGTCACATCTTACTTTGATAAAGATAAATATGCGCGTTTTTTTGTAACTGACAAGTTTTTTTTTTTTTTTTTTTTTAAACTGTTCTAAATCGTTTGATTTGCTGCTCCTTTCTATATAATAAAAGTTAATGGTGTCTAGGGGCTGTCAAGCTCCAAAAATAAGAAAAAGCATCATAAATGTTATGCCAGTATAATGGGCTAATATTAGAGATATGCGTGCTCATTTCACCATTTTATATTACATTTGCTATCATCTAACAATCACTTAAAGTTAATCATCTTTAAAAACACTAATTTAATAACACTGGTAAATGTAATTTAGCAAATTTTTACTGAATATCAAGTTAGAATATAACTTCAGATGAATTGTATAATAGTGCATGAGTCACATTTCACTCTAATTGTATGGAAAAATGCAGTGTGAACATTCTGCTGAGCTTCTCTTTTTATGTTCCACAGAAGAAATAGTCTGTATGACTATTTCTTCTGTGGAACATAAAAAGAGAAGGCTTGAAGCTGAGTAAATGACAGGATGTTTATTTTTGAGTGAACTATTTTTAAACCATTTCTTGTAATCGCACCTTTCTTTTTCACCTCTTGACAACCTCTTAACTTTTTTTTTTTTAAGGATACCTAAAATAAATGCATGAAAAAGTATGGGGGGGAATTTTAGCGCTATTTAAAGAGAAATGCTTGTTTACGAGAGAATGGCGAGACGTAATAAAGAGAGTACAGGCTGTAATAAAGCATCAAATGAATGGACCATCAATCTGCTCCAGCAGTGCTGGCACATGGGAGCTTTCCCTGGCCCAGCTCCGATTCTGGCAGTGCATCACCTGCTCACTCCCAAGGACAAAAGCTTCTCGCCTGGCCAGGGAGAGGGAGTAGTGCCCCACTGGACACCATCCTGTACCTGCTGAGAAGGAGGCTTTTGCCTCACCTAGTGTCCATTGTTTGTAATTACATCCTCAGGAGGACCATGCATCCAGATCATGAGGACGGTGTGCAAATGAGCGTGTGGATTCAATCCAGCTTGCCTACATTAATTTTGTTGGGCAGTCAGAGGTAGAAGGTCCCACTGAAAACATGAACGTGGCTGGCATGTGTTTAAAAAACAAAAAACGATAAAAACAAACAAACACATTGCATTGTGTTGCAGTGTGCCCTTGTTGTGGTTAGGGCAAATTTATTTAATCAGTCTGAATAATTGGGCAACATTCAGACAGACATTTTCATTTACTTGTTTGGTTAAGGTTCAGCTCTCTGGTGAACGGTGGTGTTCCTTCACCTGGACATTGATTTCATTATCTATTTCTCAATTCACACAGTGAGCAGAAAGGATGGAAAACCATTATGAAAGTAAATCAAATTGATTCAACTGTTGTTTTAAATGAATATGAAGAAAGAGATCATAGACTTGTTAACCGATTGCTGGAGAATGTTAATCGTTATTGTAATGCATTGATAACAGACCTTGGGTTTTTGTTTGGCAGATGCGCGCTTATGCAGTCGGCCCTGGTTTTCAAAAAGAAGAGATGTTAAGAATAAATTCATTTTTACACAAGTATTTTATACACAAAGACCTAATAACAAAGAAATAACCATACAATCTTGTCTGGTTGCTGTTTATGCCAGTAAAGCTCTACCCCCAGCTCTCAGAAGGCAATATAGCTTTAGATTATGCAGCTATATGATGCAGCTTTCTTTGAGGTGAGTACTAACCTGACCTATTTTTTCATCACTTTAAACTTTAAGACTTGTAAACACTTCCTTTACTCCTTTCAGTTTTGTTTGTTTTCTGGTTTTATTATTTGACATTATGCATCTCTGCCTCTTTGCCATTTTCATGATTGTTGTTGCATCTGCCCTCCGTAGTAACACTCTGTGCTCTTTTCTCTTTTTAGAGAGGGGAGGAGTGGATTGTTTCCCATAAAGAATATTTTCCGGCACTCTAACTCCCATTCAATACCAGGAGACATTTTCATCCCTCCCTTTTCAAGACAAGATAACAAGACGTCAAGATAACAGGATGTCAAGATAAGCTCCAAAAATGAAAAAGCTCCATTTGTGCCATTTTTTTTTCTACAGCAATCACTCATGTTAACCTTTGCAAATATATATATATATATATTGTTGTTATAATTTTCTGTGCAAATGCAGTAAATGTCTCTTGAGTTTGTCTGAACACATTTTTAGATGTTCCAGTCTGACTGACATGTTGATTTTGTTGGTCACTGAGAAGGAAAAACAGAAATTTTCAAGCTTTTTTTTTTTTCATTTTGAACTTCTTGTAGAAGTAGAGTCTCAAGTGTGGAATATTGAATCAGGAGACTTATTCCTTGAGTATTCACTCCCGAAGTGGAGATACGTTATCTGAAAACGTTTTGCTCTTGTCTTGACATTTTAAGCGTTCTCATATGGTTTCATTTTGTAGTTCTTAATTTTTCACTTAAAATTGCAGCTAGCTCTCTCTCTTCATCGCCACCTCGATAATCCAAGATACTGGAACGTTTTTCTTCCCCACCGCGCACCTTTTTAACATATGCGTTTTAGACAAATCCACAGCATCCGTAATGCTATTTCCAGCCCGGATCCTTTGATAAAGAGATATAGCGCAACAATTCCGCAACATTGTCTTGAGAAAGCAATTCCTCAGGACGTCACAACAATTCCTAGCCTCATTTTTCACAACTGGACAGAAAAAAGGAGAGAGAGGGAATCTGAGGGGGGTTGAGAGATGATGGCTCCTGAGGTGACGGTATACGCATCATAACCCCTCCCCTTTATCTACTCCAAGCAGATATATGCACAAATCTATCCATTTGTACGTGGCTGCAGATACTTGTGGGTAGAATATGAATGGATAAAGAAGAGTCTTTCATTATCTTTAGTCTTGATTCATCTTCTTCCTTTGAAATAGGAAAAAGTCAGCCAAACTTTTAACAGAAACTCTGGTTGGATATGAAGATGATGGGTAGAGTGACATGGTAACCTTTCGGCCTAACGGGAAACATTTGATATTTTCTGATCTATCACATTCTCTTGATCTCTCTCTGTTTGGTCTGCTTTGTTTTTTATATGCCTTTAAAGCTTTAAAGAGTTAACGAAAGTGTTTGGATATTGTCTGAGAGGTTATAGAGGTCCATGATCTACAGTTCTATGTTTGACTGTGAGCATCTGGCCTTTGCTGTCTTTCATAACAGGAAGTGTCACATTCCCTTGACATGCATCTAAGACATGTTGATATAACAGGGGCAAAGGAGTGCTCAAAGAGCACGGCTGTATTCCCATACCAAATATAAATGTGTCTTTCTTTTTGAACGTTTTGGCCCGAAACTCCCGTGACTGTTGGTCAAAGGATATTTGTTTGTGCTCATTGTGGAATTCATGGGTCATTGTGATGGATCTTTGGACACTTTTAGTTGTACTGTCTGTCATCACTCTCAATAGCCTGTGTCATGGTACATGGGGGAAATAAAAAATGATGAGTTGAGAGTAAAGCAAATCAAAATCCAGAAACAAATATAAAGCGATAAAGATTCATCTATATCTTACAAGTGAAGCATTTGAATTTGAGCTCCTTGCTGGGTGATTTTTCTCATTTGTGCCTTATTTGACCATGTGAGCAAACTACTGTATTGTTAATTATTTCAGCTATTTGTTATGTTCAGATTCACTTTTTGTTCTCAGATTTACCAATTTTGGAACATTCCTGAGAGCCAAATGTTCAGCTCTCTTGATTACCAGTGGTCATTGTTAGACAGTGTGTCAGACACTACTTACTGAGATTTTAATAGACATTCTGTCTTTCTGAACTCCATTAGAAACTTTTTGGCACTGAATGTCATGACAGCTGACTAAAATACAGTGTTTCTGTCTTTTGAACATGGGCCATGGTCAAAATAACAATTTCACAATGGAAAAAAAAAACCCTTCAGAAAAAGGTTTCTGGTGCAGCCTTCGGTTAGAGAGAGTTTTGCTGAAAATGACAAAATCCAAGAGAGAATCTGTGGTTAGTGTTGTCGTTGTCAGTCAAGTTAATACATCTGTGTGCTGTGGTTTTGAAAGGAAAAATCCTGACAAACAGATGCCAGTTTAACCCTCCTAACAAACATAACTTCACTCTATTTGCTGTCCTGAAAGTTTAGTGAACGTGTTAAAAAGAAAATGACCTTGTTTGTCCAGCATCTAGTCAACTCCAAATAGTCAACATATATGATGTTTTGCTATTATTTGAACTGCGAACCATAGGTATTTTGAATTAGACTTCAAAATCATTATTCAACTTTCTTATGAGGTTTTCTTTTCTATATCGTGAATGTTTGATGTTTAGGAGAGTATACAAATTGTTCTATCAGGACTGTTTTTTCTTCACACACAGATACTAGTTTAACCTTAATGGTTCTAACAAACCTGAACTTTAATGTAGATGCTTTTCTGGGAGTTAGTGCATTTGGTATTATAAACAAAATGACCTTGCTTGTCCAGCCTCTACTACCCTCTCCAAATAGCTGACATACAGTATAAGATGTTTTGCTATTATTTGAACTACAGAATGTGTGTGAATTGTCAGACTAACCTAACATCCTCAGAATTTGAGGTTCTCTTTATTAAAATCATGATCATGAATCTTTGATGCTTTAGATGGATACATACAGATTGTTATATCAGGACAGGTTTAGAATTCCAAACTGAAATAGGTGTTTCATGCACTTGTCAGCCAAGGACTCACCACAAAAATTCACTGTTTTGTAAGTTCCTCAGAAAACTGCCCTTTTCAAAATTGTCTATAGGTTCTGAAACTGATTTGATTGACTCAAACCTTTGGAGATTGTTTCCTTATCACATTTTAAAATCCCCTTTTAAGATATCCCAACTATGTATGGTTATATGCTTAGTTGTATTTTATGATTTGCCTATAGGTTTTTTTTCTTCCTCCCGTCCACAACCCAATCTGAACAAACCTGTGACCCATTTTAATGTCACAACCTACCAGCTGAGAGTCATTGATCTAGAGAACACTCTATAAAGTTTTGATTTATGACCAATCATAAACCGTGCCTAAGCTTGCTGCTTTTCTCTTATGAAAAAATTAAACATTGCACCTTAAAAGCACAGCAAGCCTTCTGGAACTATGCATGTCTGATTATTCTATAATAATGTTTCCATTAAGAAGGTAAATGTGCAATATACCACCCTATTAAACTCTTAATTCTCCATTTTTCTTAACAAACAGAAAGTTTGCAGTCCGATGAGGATTATGGAATGCAATGCAAAGATGCTGAGACTATTACGTGAGCATCAATGCGAGCATGTCAGGTTCATGCGAGCGTCAAAAGAAGAAACACCCCCCTCTATAAATCTATTGGTGGTGGACTCCAATGCTCTGCTCACGAGGCTGCAGTTCTATTTGGGAAGTTGGCAGCTCGAGGCAGAGGGGCTTTACTCTCGCGACTCTGGAATTATGAACAGCGCTGGTCTGACCAGCATCTTGTTTTGAACATTATTCCCACTGATCTGAGACCATGGAGTTCGGAGCCCGCATTTTCATCGCATTCCTCGTTTGCCAGGTAGGCGCGAGAGGTTTCATTCCGTTATGTTCAGTAATATCGCTCGAGCTGGTTCTTAGATTTATTTTGCGTTCATTTAGTGTCTGGAAAATTGTGAAATTAATTTGTGAGCGCATTGCACGTTTTTACAACTCGTTAAAGCAGAAAGAGTTGCTCTGAGATAAGCCTACTTAAAGCTGAATGCCACGACAAGCAGAATAGTAATCAGTAGTGTAATGTAACATGTTATTCTTTATTTCTATTTATTTATTTATTTATTTATTTTATCAATTAAAATCATGATCATGAATCTTTGATGCGTTAGATGGATACATACAGATTGTTCTATTAGGACAGGTTTAGAATTCCAAACTGAAATAGGTGTTTCATGCACTTGTCAGCCAAGGATTCACCACAAAAATTCAGTTTTGTAAGTTCCTCAGAAAACTGCCCTTTTCAAAATTGTCTATAGGTTCTGAAACTGATTTGATTGACTCAAACCTTTGGAGATTGTTTCCTTATCACATTTTAAAATCCCCTTTTAAGATATCCCAACTATGTATGGTTATATGCTTAGTTGTATTTTATGATTTGCCTATAGGTTTTTTTTCTTCCTCCCGTCCACAACCCAATCTGAACAAACCTGTGACCCATTTTAATGTCACAACCTACCAGCTGAGAGTCATTGATCTAGAGAACACTCTATAAAGTTTTGATTTATGACCAATCATAAACCGTGCCTAAGCTTGCTGCCTTTCTCTTATGAAAAAATGAAACATTGCACCTTAAAAGCACAGCAAGCCTTCTGGAACTATGCATGTCTGATTATTCTATAATAATGTTTCCATTAAGAAGGTAAATGTGCAATATACCACCCTATTAAACTCTTAATTCTCCATTTTTCTTAACAAACAGAAAGTTTGCAGTCCGATGAGGATTATGGAATGCAATGCAAAGATGCTGAGACTATTACGTGAGCATCAATGCGAGCATGTCAGGTTCATGCGAGCGTCAAAAGAAGAAACACCCCCCTCTATAAATCTATTGGTGGTGGACTCCAATGCTCTGCTCACGAGGCTGCAGTTCTATTTGGGAAGTTGGCAGCTCGAGGCAGAGGGGCTTTACTCTCGCGACTCTGGAATTATGAACAGCGCTGGTCCGACCAGCATCTTTTTTTGAACATTATTCTCACACTGTGAAATTAATTTGTGAGCGCATTGCACGTTTTTACAACTCGTTAAAGCAGAAAGAGTTGCTCTGAGATAAGCCTACTTAAAGCTGAATGCCACGACAAGCAGAATAGTAATCAGTAGTGTAATGTAACATGTTATTCTTTATTTCTATTTATTTATTTATTTATTTATTTTATCACAGTAACGATGTCTATAATGCGTTGAACGTACAACATTAGATGATTACTCCAGTCCGTTCGTGTGATTCAGTCTAACGCACTGGGTTCAGGTGGGTGCAAATCACGAGCAAACTCAGTCTCAGATCGCATCTATATTCCGCTCAGCTCTGAAGTTGAGCGCTCCTTTGGCTCCCTTCATCAGGAGACATTCACACGACGGGCTGACTCACGGAGCCCTTCTCCATTCACTAAAGACAGCAAAGAATCCGTAAATGAGCGAACAAATAAACGATTCAAGACCAAAACAGCGCCTATCCAGCAATTTGAGATCGCTGAAACTAAATTAGCCATTAACGAACAAAAGATTAACGATAAATTCAATCTCCGTTCACTTCAGAGAGCGTAAACAATAAACAAGATGAACGAATAGTAATCAAACAAGAGTCGCTTTATTCACTTGAAACTAAATAAACGAGACAATAAATGGGTATAACCAAATACAATAGCCTAAGTGATTGACTGTGTCTCTCTTTAATCGTTTATCATTTCAAAGAGATGAAATGAAACTGGTAAACAAACTCAAACTCTCTAAAATGTTCAAGATTAATCATTAGGACAACAGCGTGTTCACTTCAAACAGCTGAGATCAAATAATGGAGCCACATTCACGCGTAAAGAAGTAAATCGATTCAGTTTAAGGTAGCAGATGTGTTTTGAAACATTATAGCTGGTTTTTACCGTGTTTAAGATGGTCATTAGCTGGATCAAGTTGGTTGACTATCTTGGACTAGCAACAAACTACAGCTATGTACAAGCTTGAAGTGGTCGAGCTTGCTATATGGACATTGTAGATGGTTAACCAGCCTCCAGTGATCTTCTTGCACCAACTAGAAAGCAGCTAACTATCAGCCTTTTACAAACTCGTTCCTTTAAAGCTTAGAGCCACTGTTACTTTCGTTCACCTGAGGCTGTTAATACTAATGGACAGTTAATATTGTCATGTTCTTTGCATGTGCATTACATTGTGAGTGGTAGTCAGTTGGGGGTGAAAGAGACATTATGGCATCCTCCTGCATTAAAAATGTCGATGGCTCATTTGTAAGCCACTGCTCAACAGTTATTTCCTTGTACAGGATAATGAACAACAGGTGTCGTGGTGGTGGTGGTTCCTCTCACACATCAAATGCCATTATTTTCAGAGAATATGATTTATAATGATCAAACACATTAAGTTGTGGTTCCCAAATGGCCCTTTGAAGATAATATGCATTTGATGGACGTTTTCGGTTAGGTAAATGTTATTAGGGATTAGTTAGTAGTATGTAAGGTGATTTATAACTTTGCATGCCCTCAGCATGTGCTACATGTATTATTCATAATTTAATTTAAATACATCTTCTCTGTTGTTTATCACACGGGAAAGCTCCAGGCTTTGTGCGCAGTTTAAAAAAAAGACACTCTATCCTTGAGAACTTTGAGAGACCTATCATTGTGCACTTGTTATTAATACTTATTAGGCATTAGTCACATATTTTAGCTCTTCTCAGGCACTTCACTGGATTTATACTTTTATAGATGTGAATCATCACAATGCTCTGAATCTGCAGGGACTCTGGACAGATTACAGCACGTTCTTTTTAACAATTAATTGTAAGCAAGATGTTGTCTGGCTCCCCTATGCAATAAACCACTTTAAATAGATAATATCCTCATACGATGCTCTCTAGATGGTCGTCTTACCCTCACCATCCACCTGGCCAGCAGTGCGAAATCCCTTTTTTCCTCTCTGGCGCCGTGTGTGATCAAGTGAGAAGGATCTTATTTATAGTCGCGCAGGTAGGGCGCCAAGTTTCCCTTGCGTATCGGAGCCTATGAATTCCCCTCTATAAATCCCTGTTTCCAAAATGAAACGTTAAGCAGTCGCGAGTCGCTGCTATGATTCAGAATAAGCGTGGCATACCCGTGAGGTGCAGACATTTATCTTTTGCTCTCTCTCCCCCATTGCTTTTGTGTTTTATTTTATTTACTTATCTGTTTACCCAGTTTCCCCCAGCGTGGCGTTAGAAAATAGAAAAAGAGAGCAAGAAATGGAAGGAAAAATTATTTCCCTCGCTTGCTGTAAGATCCCTAAGTGGCGAGGGTTCTTTGGAATGGAACATGCAGTCCAATATCTCAGGTAATAGATAAGTCAGTGCAGCCATTTAAAGTTTGGAGAGGATGTTGTTCACTTCAGGATGCACATATTGACTTTAAATCTTGAGTAGGCCACACTTAATGCTTTTGAATTGCTATTTGCATCACTTTCCCCTTTGATGACCTTGTGGCGCAACATGGACAGTGTGCGTTTGATGACTTCGCTGCCACTTATGTGTTACTCCTGTGATTCATCAGTCTTAATGAGAGAAAGAGGCGCTGCTTTAGGGTGGTGTCATTTCTATTTATTGCAAGGGTAACAGGTGCACATCGCTTCAGCCAGGGCATAACGCACAAGCGCACACACACACACACACACACACACACACACACACACACACACACACACACAGAGGCGCTGCTTTAGGCTGGTGTCATTTCTATTTATTTCAAGGGTAACAGGTGCGCATCGCTTCAGCCAGGGCATAACGCACAAGCACACACACACAATCACACTATCTCTTTAGTTGCAAAGCCTAAAGGCAGTCATGCAGAAGGGCTGGCTTCAGCTGTGTCCACACTCTGTCTAGGGTGCTCATCACTAGCTACAGAGTGAATGTGTATATATAGCATCCCTTCTTAGTGAATGGTGAGGTAGGAATTTGCGCTTTAATGTCGAAATGCAAAGCACCTTAAATATTTAACTGTTTTCTGTTTAACGTACTCTGTTGAGATCATTCACTTTACATTAGCATTACTTTAAATGCATTATGCTACATTTCCATCGGTTACATGCATGGTTTCCTCAACAAGGAGGTCTATAAATTAGGTTGGAATGGTTGAATTGGTGTTACGGGACTTCTTGCTGGATGCTTTTTTCCCCATCGAAAACTAAATATTTAGTTTTTTTTTTAGATTTTAGTTTTATAGATTTGATAAGCAGTAACATTAAAAATTAGTTTCACCTAAATCAGTGATGCAACAGTGTTATTAACTAAACTATTAAAATCCTTTTCATGAATTGAAATACGGATGAAATAAAATGGAGTATAAATGATGAAAAATAGAAAAATGAAAAAAGTAATAAAAAAGATGAAAACATAATAAATGACAAAAGCACAGATTAAATAAATTAAAATAAAAACTGAAAATGTAAGAGCTAATAATGTAATAGTTATGAAAAATAGAAAAATGAAAAAAGTAATAAAAAAAGATGAAAACGTAATAAATGACAAAAGCACAGATTAAATAAATTAAAATAAAAACTGAAAATGTAAGAGCTAATAATGTAATAGTATTTAAATAATACAAAAGCTAAAACTGAAATTAAATAAAGGTAAACAGATAAAAAAAAAACAAACAAAAAAAACAATGACAAAAGCACACAAATTAAATAAATGTAAAATGAAAATATATAAATAAAAACTAATTAGAAATATTAATAAATACCATAATAGTATTTAAATAATAGTAAAATAACACTGTCTGGGATGCAACAATATTAAAATTCTGGCCAATACCGATAAGCTGGTAATTATTTTTAAGTTATGGCCAATAACCAATAAATAGCCGATATTAAAATTCTATAGTCTTGTCTAAATAAATTAAAAAATTAAATGTAAGAAATTAAATCAATCTTCTGAAATGTTAAAATTGAATTTAGGTGTCACAACATTATAATATAATGTATGAAAAATGGATATTTACAAAAAAAAGAAAAAGAAAAAATATGAATATGCTTGCAGAATTGGTGCAGTTGCATCCACCAGCAGGGACGAACTGCTGATACTTACTTGACTGTCTGGTCTTCGCAAAGCCTTTAGGTAACTTTGCATTAAAGCACAGACAGAAATTGGGAGGTCTGGTTTGTATTTAACCTTGCAGATGGACTGTACTGTGACTCGTGCTTTTATCTTTGAAGTGCGCCATTAGGAGGAAGCTTGTCTTACCAGAGTGAGAAATCTTGATTAATTCGGGCACTAGCTGTTGAGCACAATATGGTAAATGAGGTCTGGTAATGATGGAGATAATGAGAGCACCCAGTCATTAGCTCTGCAGTGGATCTGAATGGTTCGCTCCCTGTGTCGACCCTCTTTTGTACTCGCTACCCATCCTCTACCAAGGTCGCTGCTTTTGCTGCATAGGTTAGGTTTGATTTTGCCTTATTTGTGCAACTCCTTCATGGCTGATATGTGTGCTTTCTTGTGCGTTATAGCTGTTGGTGAAGAATCTGTGATTACAGAACTAGTCTACTGGAGGTTTTGTGCTTGTCTAGAGTCTTAGAGGTTAAGGCCCGCTGACCTCTGGCAATTAATTCACTTGGCTCCCAAAGTGGAAGCAGAGTTGGAGATTTATTGTTAAGGCACAAATTTGTGTGTTTGTTCTTATATGTAGCTGGTAAGTTGTGGAGTTGCTGAAGTCAAGATGCTTGGACAATGTAAAGAGATATCAGAGCAGAAAGATTTGTTTAGCTTTCTGGGCCTTAAACAGTAGAAAGTTAGATTCACTAACTACTACGACTGTAAAAGTTTTGAAGATTCTCAAAAATACTTGCTCACATACACACAGATAAATACTGTACACACAATCATTCTGAACTAATTCAGTGGTTTAGATACTGTAAATGGACTCTCTTTTTCCTCTTTTTGCATTCTCTTTTCCTCTTTCTCCTTTCCAAATGGCTACTTAATCATTTTAAATGATTTATGAACTGGTTTATTATTTGTAAAAATGTTACCAAGTGATATTTTGACTGTTTGCACTGTAAAATTCTTCAACTTCACCACCTTTCTTGCCATTTTTGTTGCATTTCATAATGTTTTTGCATCTCTGCAATCAAATATGGCAGTTACATGTCATATGTCAGGTTTGATATCAGATGTCCATCAAATGTCATTGGTTCCTGTGTGTCTCTTGGCCAAATGTCATCTTGCGGTACCATATTTCATGCTACAGTGGAGACTTGTAATTTCATACGTGCATCATTTGAATTATTTTATGAATTATTCACTCAGCAGAATGAATGTGGGGGAGAATGAAAGCTTGCTTGTGTTCAAGTTTGCTTCGTTTTTGAGTGCAAGAGTTGCATTAGAGTCCCCAAGCGTTGATTTAGCAGAAAGAGATCTCACATTGTCAGTCCTATCGTTTCACAACTCTCTTTCCATCCCTAGCGCCCTTCTTTCTCTCTGTCCCTGTCTATCTCCTCTCTGTTTGCATAGATCATCCCTCCCTCAGGCAGATAATTGCGAGGAGAGCCTCAAAAGCCTGGATCTTCTAATCCACTTCTCAAACACACCGTGTGGCATGCCAGGCCTGCGAAATGTCCCTGGACCGCCTCGTCCCTCTGAGAGAAGTGGAAATTTCATATAATATTTCTGTATTTGCATATTGATTCATAGTAAATTACTGCTGGAATCTTTTCTTTCAGAATATCTAAAACCGCTCAGATGGCCTAGCCTGCATTCACCAATCCAAATATAATTGCAGTGACTCATGCTGTAAACACGGACGGCTTTATCTGTGACACTGGATTTCCAACTCACTAGTTGGAAGCAGTAATTAATTGAATGGTATCTGTGTGGCGTTTGTCCCGACTCTGTGTGTTTGTTGTGCACAGTGACCTGTGGAGCCGAAGGCAATATGGGGATTTGTATCAGAGACATGCACACGTACACAGATTTCACAGTGAGAACAGCCGAATGTCACGGTAAACATGATACGTGTTTATCTGTAGATGCTTATGCAGCACAATTCCTTGTATATTAAAGGGGACCCAGAGAATAGTAATGGTAGGAATAATGGCAGCGTAACAGAAAACTCAGATGGCCTAGCCTGCATTCACCAATCCAAATATAATTGCAGTGACTCATGCTGTAAACACTTGTTGGAAGCAGTAATTAATTGAATGGTATCTGTGTGGCGTTTGTCTGACTCTGTGGGTTTGTTGTGCACAGTGACCTGTGGAGCCGGAGGCAATATGGGAATTTGTATCGGAGACATGCACATGTACACATTTCACAGCGAGAACAGCCGGATGTCACAGTAAACATGATACGTGTTTATCTGTAGATGCTTATGCAGCACAATTCCTTGTATATTAAAGGGGACCCAGAGAATAGTAATGGTAGGAATAATGGCAGCGTAACAGAAAAGTGTTCTCCAGTGTGTGTGTATGTGTGTGTGTGTGTGTGTGCATGCGTGTTGCTTTTAGAAAGATGCATGTTGTTGGGTATGATTGATGACAGGAGCAGAGATAAATGGAAGGCTGGGATCTGATTTGTGATAAGCAGACAGGATGTGCCCTGCAGTCCTGACCACCGCTGTTCTGATCTTTCCGTCTTTCATACTTCAAGCTCCGTTTCATCCCTGTGTTAAGACAAAATTTAACCTGCGAATGCTTAAAAATATTCTTATTTATGCAGATAAATGTGGATCTCATGGTCCAAAATTGAAAATATTAGGTGAAAAATGTTTTTCAGACCAGAAAAAGTAATGACAGTCTTTGATATTTCCGTAGTAAATAGATAGCCAATGCTCTGCTCTAAAATATTTGATTTAATAACTTTTTCATTAAAGCTGCAGTCCGTAACTTTTGGCGCTGTAGCGGTTAATAAACAGAACTGCGTGCGTCTTGCGGAAGAACACTGTAGCCGGAGCTACTTCTCTATATTTATGTCTAGAATGATTTCTGAAGGATCATGTGACACTGAAGACAGGAGTAATGATGCTGAAAATTTAGCTCTAAATCTTACCGGCCACAAATTTTGAACGTTATTGTATACTTTATCCCAGTTCGCAAATCGATTAGAAGGATTGATTAATGGTTTAAAATTATTCTTAATTTTATCAAGTAGATTTTAGATGTTTTCTTCGTGGAGACACCTAACGTTGAAATTAGTGAGGTCAATTAGTTTGGATTTAGCTTTCATATTTTTTTTACCAGTATTGTTTTTATTAGCATGCTAGCAGCATGTTTTGCTTTAGCGGTTAGACTTTTTGAAGCATAAAACCCTCTCAAAAACCATCTCTTCAAATTTATCCACCTCAAAGCATTGCCACTCTGGTCGGTTTGTTGCATTTTGTTCTGTTTTTTACAACCCGCCTTTTTTTTCTGAAACCGCTTGTCAAGCTAAAAATAGTCTAACTTTTAAAATAACAACTACAGGCCACTGGTTTCTGTTCCATTCGATTTGCGCTCCACTTAGCTCAACGTGTCTTACATAAACTCCCAATTGGGGTCAGGTGAACCCGAAACCAGCCTAAATATTCAGATCTTCTTTAAGAACGATTAATCGACTAGTCATTTAAGCGAAGTCCCCCTGACTAGTCAATTTTGAAAATATGCCGTTTTACACCTCCCCATAACCCCTTAAAAATCTGTTTAATAAAAGTCATCCCCATCTAAAATTATAGATTGCTTTCCTCCTCACATAATCTAATTGGACAGTGATATCGAATGCTTTGATCTGCTTCATCTTGGCTCGTTGCTGTTTTTGCATTGACTGCGGAAGATCAAATCAGCCAACTAAACCCTACCTTGACTGTAATCCTTTATTTTCTTCTTTTGCATTGATCTCTTCCCTGTATGACTCACACATGCTTAAAGGAGAGCCTGAACCTCAGCTGGGCTGTGACTAACACCTTTCTCCCTTCTCTAGAGCCGTGTCTCAGACAGGACTTAGGTAACCGGCAGAGACGTGAAGGGACATCAGGTTCCACAGCTCTCTCTCTCCATCCCCTCTTTGCCGCGCTTATTTCCAAAGCGTGGCTCACTCTGTTTTCTTTCATTTGCCGTGATTCACAGCAGATCGCCTCAGCTAAGTGCCACATCTGAGAGAGGGCAAATCAATCTCTGCCTTGCAATCTCCTCACCCAACCCCCACTCTCAACACCCGCAGTACTCACTCCCACCATATAGATGGCGATATAGTGCCAAAATAACAACAACAGGTGAGCATAAGTGCCTCTGAGTGAGTTTGTTTGCCAGAGTTCTGTAAGAATGTTGATTAAGCAGTGTATTTGTTTAGAAGAAGATCAGCAGGTGTTCAGTGCAGCGCAGAGTTACTGTAGGATAGACTTTTGGATTTATTGTACTTGATGGAGCTGTTGAGTAAGAAGAATGAGCTTTTTTTTCCTTTTTTTCAAGGCTTGGCTCTTCTTCTGAGGGCTAAGGTTCAACTGCCTCGCTGTAAATGCAATCAATGCTTCATTCTAGAGGTTTTTTTGTCTTCACTTTGGAACAGAATAGTGTGCGTGAGTTGTACAAAAACATACCCGAGCGAAATTAGTCACCTCTTTAGCTTTATTTGTTCAGCACAGCAAGTCAAGTGTATTTAGTCTCACATTTGTTCTTAAAACTTCATCTTACATTTTGCTTACTGTTCAGTCACATGTATACGAAGTCATAACTATAAAATTTGTTTTGTAAAAAAAAAATAAAAAGCCTAAAATCTTTGAACACAGAAGCATGCTTAGTTTATCGATGTATGCAGATCTACACATACATTAGCGAAAAGGAGAAGAAATGTTTCAGGGACATAATTGGAGAGAATGAAACACCCTACACTATATTCTGAGCTCTAAGCTCCTCTCTCATAAAGACCCAACCTCCTTTGAAGCATTTCTAAGAAAAGAAGACAAATCCTCTATCCCGAGCAACCTTTTCTGCTCCACGATGAAAACTGGCATGATGCTAATGTGGCAGGGAGCGTTTGTCGATTAGCGTATCAAAAATCTCTGTGTTTAAGCGGCTTTGCGAGGCTATTTTTGGGAAAGGCTGCTGTTGTTGTGGATGGTTGAAAGGGAACATTCGGACACTTTTAAATGTGCATTTCTGTAGTTGGGTGTCAGGCGAATTGGCTCACATCCTCTTAACCTGTCACCCACATGCACATGCAGCATGGTGCTGTGTCTTTCTTCCACATACTTCTTCTTTCTCTGTGCATCTGTCTCTTTATGTCTTCAACGCAGTCACACAAAGTCCCTAGAGGCACAGATTAGTTTCTGCGAAGGCTTTATAATCAGAATTTTTGGAAGGCTGACAGTGTTGTGAAGGCCTCATTAGACCTTGAAATAAAGTAGAATGGATGTACTTTTAATAAAGTATTAAAGTAAGGACTATGCATACTTTAGAAACATCTCACTGTTTTTACTGATGGGTAAACAAGTGACAAGAACAAAGAATCCTTTGTGTTCGCTTGATGAATCAGACATCGCTACAGAAGTGCAAATTAATATTGCCTGAACTTCACACATATCTAATGCGGAAAACAAATGTTCCTATTAAAAGGAAGCTGAGATCTTTAATGGCAATTTGCTTTAATGTAAATGTGCATACTAGAATTTTTTCAATCCAGTGCCTATAGAGATCCATTGAAGCCATGTTTCAGGAGTCTAGTTACCTGTACCATTGTTTTTTTTTTTTTTTTAATGGACCATATATTGATTATATCTTCAATAGATTATAATTTCTTAGACCCTGGAAAATGGTAAATGATTTCATATAAAAAAAAAAAACCTTTCTGATCCATTTGAGACTGTTTTATCCTTCTAAAATCCGTACAGTAGAGTACATTGTGTGTAGTATAACATTATGAAAGCAATATGAGCTATATTGTGCTATGGAAAAAAAAGTAGGTCATAAGTCTCTCAATCATTGTTTTGTCCTGACTTTTGATTGGGTGACATTTTAAATGGGTGGGACTTTGCATCAAATGGCCAAATGTGTTTGGTGATAGACCCACAATTAACTGATGGGCACGTGGTAATTGTGTCCTGAAGTGACCGAGTTATGACACAGCTGTCGTAGTATGCTTTTTTAAGAATTGAGATTGTGCCAGTGGCATTTCCAGCCACCATCGTATGCCCTGTTGTTTGTGACCCTTAGCTCCCTGTTGAGTTTTACAGGCAGAGTCTTCGTGTGGGTGAATGTGGGAATGTGTTCGCGGCACTTTCATCCGCTGGCTGTATTTTTGGTGTCTCTTAATGAATTTGGATTAAGCTGAGCAACTGCAGAAGCACTTGTAAGTGTAATTAGAAAGCAGTAATAATGAGAGACATATTGTATGCCATGGCTGTTATTACTAAGTATTTTTTGGGACATTAGACAGGAGATGACTTTTAAAAATTGAGAAGGGAGATGTATTGTTAAAGGTGAAGTGTGTAATTTTTGTACCACTAGTTGCACCAATAAATGATTGTCTCCTACCAGGTTTCCCAAAATCGCCAACCGCACTTCCAGTTGTCAACCCTGTCTTCCATTGTTTGTTGGCTGCAGGGCTGATGGGCACGTGGTAATTGTGTCCTGAAGTGACCGAGTTATGACACAGCTGTCGGTAGTATGCTTTTTTAAGAATTGAGATTGTGCCAGTGTCATTTCCAGCCACCATCGTATGCCCTGTTGTTTGTGACCCTTAGCTTCCTGTTGAGTTTTACAGGCAGAGTCTTCGTGTGGGTGAATGTGGGAATGTGTTCGCGGCACTTTCATCTGCTGGCTGTATTTTTGGTGTCTCTTAATGAATTTGGATTAAGCTGAGCAACTGCAGAAGCACTTGTAAGTGTAATTAGAAAGCAGTAATAATGAGAGACATATTGTATGCCATGGCTGTTATTACTAAGTATTTTTTGGGACATTAGACAGGAGATGACTTTTAAAAATTGAGAAGGGAGATGTATTGTTAAAGGTGAAGTGTGTAATTTTTGTACCACTAGTTGCACCAATAAATGATTGTCTCCTACCAGGTTTCCCAAAATCGCCAACCGCACTTCCAGTTGTCAACCCTGTCTTCCATTAAGTCAAATAGTTTGGCACACCCTAAACTCACGCCATTGGTTGAGCCAGAATTTGACTTGTTTAATATACATGAGGACCTGTTCTTTGGTCTAATGAAATGTCAGAAAAGGCGGGGCTATCTGGTGTGACTCATTTAGTTGTTTCTGCTCTGTAAATTTTGGTATTTCAGTGTCACATATTACACATTTACCTTGAGGTATCACCGTCAATGTTATGTTAGTATTATTTATATACTATTGTAGTATTTATTAATAAATGAATAAATTTGTTTTTGGTAAAAATAACAACACTGATCACTATGTTGAATGTTGCCAAATCTGGCATCCTTTTTTAATTGGCTTGTGTGATAAATGTGTATTTAGAAAAGCATTTTGCCCAGTTGCTTTGGACTGGGGCTAGATCAAGTTGTTGCCCGTGACATCCATAGTCTCCTAATTGCCGAGGAGACATTTTGGAGCCACTTTAGCCCATGTGGCTTAATGCAGCAGAAACAATGGCCATTAAACATGTCCAGGGTGAGAGATTCTCTAGATGTCTGTGGCTGTTATTTTTAGGCTTGTGTGAACAGTGTCTGCGACTGCGCCTACTCCATGGCCATTAATCCCTCGCTCCTGCGCCTGACAGAATGAAGAAAGTTGCTTTATTTTCTTAATGACCTGTTTACTCAGCCGTGTTTACGTGAAGCTGAGAGGCCACGTTCCTGTGTGTTTTCATTAAATGCCTCTGGATTCCACTTTGCCATCCCAAGAAACTGAGCCACAGCATCCTGGCTCCGAAAAAGAGACTAATTTTTGCGTTTTTGCATTCATACCTGCATTTTTTCCTGTCAAGAGTTGATCCTCAACATTTAGCGCTGGTTCAGAAAAAGAGATTTAGAACAAAGATGTAGGTAAAAACATAGATAATCATTTCAAAATGTACTGTGTAGAAATGACAGATCTTATTAACTATTGTATTACATATTTCTTTGCATTTAATAATTTTAATAAATTAAATTAAATATATTTACTGTACCATAAAATGCCTGGTACTCCAAAGAATACCATAGTGTTGCCATAGTACATGCTCAAAAACACCTTGGTATTACTGTGGACTTTCGTAAGTGGAAAATATACTGACAGAGAACTAAAGGCATAGAGAAAAAAGAGAAGCAAGAAAAAAAAAAGACAGGTTATACAGGGGGAATATTTCTCCTATACGACCGCCTGCAGGTGATATGCGAAAGGCTTGATTGGGGGAAGGTGAATTGTGGCTCTGCAATGGTTCCTGACAGGCACATCTCTCAGCCACAGATTTACCTACCATCTTACCTATGCAGGGTGGAAGACAATCTGGTGGAGCCAATGAATATTTATATCACAGACGATGGGATGGTTATTAAGTGGGTATTCTGAACTTTCTCTAACTGTTTGGAAGTTGAAGTAAGAGCTAGAGGGGAAAAGAAATAACCTGACCACTCCTTCATTTTTCCTTTCATTTTTGAAGTTGGAGAAAGGTCATTTATACATGCTGCCCAGAGGCAAACATACAAGTGACAGCATTGAAATAAATCCATGTGCAACTCTACCTGAGCACAAAAATGCAGCAATTGGGGACATTTTGACTTCTGACTGGAACCTTGTCACATAAAAAGTGTTTAAATAAAAGAAAAATGGCTATAGTGGCAAAAAAAAAAGAAGAAAAAAAAAAAAAGCAGCTTCAAAGGAATAGTCCAGCCAAAAATTTGCTGAAAATGTACTCTCCCTCAGGCCGTCCAAGATGTAGATGAGTTTGTTGCTTCATTGGAAATGATTTGGAGAAATTTAGCATTACATCACTTGCTCACCAATGGATCCTCTGCAGTGAATGGGTGCCGTCAGAATGAGAGTCTAAACAGCTGATATTAGTTCATAATCCAAATTTCTCCAAATCTGTACCAGTGAAGGGTCGAACTACTCTACATCTTGGATGGCCTTGGATTTTGTCTGATTTCCATTTTTGCCACCTTACTCCAGTTTACATTTCTTCCTCCAAGTAATTTACCTCGCTATCTACTTCATTGTGTGTTAGCACAGAGATAGGATAATTCCAGCACAGATTTGCTATAGTCACATAGCACAGGTGTTTCTGGGAAGGCGTCCAAAGCCCAAATTAGATCTACAGTCCTCTCATCATTATGGTAGCTTCCACATTGATTATTTTTATTTAACTTTAGCCATGCTTTCTATCCATATTTGACTCATCACTTATAATGTTGATTAGACACTCAAAGCATTTCGACCACATAAGCTGTGAGGAAATGATGCTGTGTTGGATTTCAGAGCCCATTGCATTTGTTTTCAAAGAGAGAGCTACATTTTGTCAATAATGCTTTTTTCCTCAGGCTTGCTGTTGATTTTTTTGGTTTTATGTTTGACCAACAAGACAAAGATAAAGTTTGAAGGATGTATTTATTTTCAGAGGAGTGTTAGCAGTGTTGGACTGCTAAATCCATCTTTTAACTCTGACTTAGTATCAGGATTGGGGAAAAGTCAGAATTCATCCATCAAAACTGGCAAACAAGGCCTGAAACACAACCCTGCAAATTTATTTTTTCCTCATTTATTTTTTATTTTTTTAAATAAATGGAATGTCATATAAAATCTTTCAAATCAATGCTAGCCATAGTTTAAGATTATCAGCCTCAATTTGCACTTATATGACTGAATCTGTTACTTTGAATTATAAGAAAGTAAGAATGATTGACTATGAGAGGGACAACCATACAATTAATATAATGGGCTTTATTTCTTGTGCTTTTACCAGTCTCACAGGTGACAGAGTGGCTATACCTAATGCATTTTTTAGTAGAATGCAAATTCGATGCGTTGGATAAAATCATGTAAGTGGAGTCATCAAGTTAGCATAACTGAAATGGATTAGCTGCTAATCCAATGGTGTATTTTGCTGCAGAGGAATGGAATGTAAATGCACTGATTGAGACAGCACCTTTCACTCTGGCGACTTTTTCAAATGTTTTTAAGAAGGGAGATTAAAGAAAAAAAGACGCTGCTGTTTGATGTTCCGCTCTCGTTATTGTTTTCTGCTGTGGTTTTTATCGCAACAACAGGAGCACAGGGCTAATAGTCAGCCCCGCCACAGGGAATAACAAATCACACTCGTGTTTGAGTAGCTGCATAAAGACTCCGTATTTTACAAGTTCCGGTGCTGTTAGAAGGGCCTTCGTGCTTTAAAGATGCAGGAGTCTGGGCTGAGAGAGATATGTGTTGGTTGGGTTATTGAGGAGAAAACTCGCAGTTTAAAATGAGTTTTGATGTTTATATTTATAGAAATTGCACTGACTGATTAATATTAAAAGAAGAAACGTAAGGGAATTACTGCTATACAATAAAAATGATATGGGTTGTTAACATTTGGGAATGTTCATATAATAATACTAATACTAATTAATTAATAATAATAATAATAATAATAATAATAATAACAATAATTATTAATACATTTATATTTGTGTTTGTAAGTATGAGTGAAATACATTTTTGGGTGACCTCTGTGCATGTTGCAACCAAATGCCTATGAATTATGCTAAGATATCATAATGTTGTCAACAAGTTCATGTTTGGAGGTTAGAGATCCAGTAGTATTCACTTGGGGTTTTCCTTGTAGCTCTCAGGAGTGTCTGTTTACTGGGAAAAGGTGCTTGAGGGATCTGTCAGAGAAATTCCAAAGGGACCCAGTTCAGCACCCTGTGGCACACCTTCAAATGCTTTTGTCTGGAAAAAGACAAGACAGTGCAAACACATCCAAGAGAAATCCTGGTGTTTGTAAGCAGGAAGACAGCAGGGGCAGAGAGACAGATAGACAGGGTCTCTGAGGTTTGATGAGACTTCTGGCCGCTGGGAAAGAGCAACGGAATTCCACAGAGAGATGGTTACCCTTCTATCCCAGAGAAGAGGTCAGGTAGGGTGAATCTTGTGTGTGTACGTGTTGGGGAAAACAGAAAGAGAGCGTGTTACAGAGTTAGGCCGGTGTGAAAGGACGGTCCAAGGGGATTGCTGATTAGACTGTAAGAGAGTCTGGAGTGTGTCTGGGTTTTTAGCGTCTCTGTGCAGCCAAGTTTGAGCTCCAGTCCCTTGAGTCCTGTATTAGGCGGCGAGTGGAATATAAACCAACAACACTTAGCCTCTTCACGGACACTTACTGTAATGTGTGTCACATTGTAGCAAAGCTGTAGACTGGCGAGTCTTTGATTGTAAGAAGAGAATGTGAGCGGACGAAATGGCGGAGTGGACAGCAAATGAAGAGCGCAGCTGTTGAAGACTCTTCCTGAAGGTGACTTTTCAGGGATATAAGCTCATGATTTTCCAGTAAGCTGTGGAAGAAAACCCATATGGAGCAATAAAAACATATATCTATATGGATAACAGAGTGTCTTATGAAAATGAGACTGCAAGCAGTAACCAAGGTGATGCGTACGTCTTTGGCATATAAATTATGATTGAAGATTTTCCCTTGAGCTTTTTGCATCCTTCTTTCACGAGGTCAAAATAAATTATCAGATGTGATGCCACACTGAAAAGACAACATCTGAGTGTATAGGAACTAGGCCTATGTGTAGTATAAAAATGGATCAAATGATGTGACCTTAATGTGCAATAGTCTTTTTCCTTTAAAAAGAATGAAGAGTTGACACTACTTAGAAAATATCAAAGCAGCTTGCTGAAACACTGACATGCAGAGGGTGTTTCTGTTATTTGTATCAATTTTACGTCTATATAAGCTCTTCATATTTAACATAATTTGAATAACGGGTATGTTTTCATTTGTTGGTTGACACTTACTCTCGGACTGCCTGCCAATTAGAGTCCATCATCTCTCAAACTGTTACGCGCTATATATAAAATGCATATATAAAAATAAAACAATTATTTATCTCAATTCCCCCTTTAATGTCAGTTCCCCTGGCGTTTTTATTAAGGCATGTTCTGCCAAAACCACCCACTCCCGTGAATGTCCTTAACACTTGCGTCTCGCTCTTCATTTTCACTGCATTTTTTGTTATCCTCCATTCTCTCCGTCCTCTCACTCCCACGTTCTCGCTGACCTCTGTAATCATTGTATCGTGGTGCCCACCTGTCCAGTTCATACGTCATCCTTATGGATAAGAATACGCACAGAGCTGTCGTTACTATGGCAAAAAGAAGCTCTTTGCATAGCCTGAGAGCAAAGGCTTCCACTCAGAGCTGTGCTTTATTAGAGAGACTTTGAAGCTCTTTTCACTTTATATTTGTGTCTCCAAGCGAGCTATACAACAATATACTCAACCGTGAGAAATAAAAAAAAATTAATTAGAGTCACAGGAGAAAATAGTACTTACCTGCAAGCATGTCTTAAGGGTAAAAATCACTAGTGATCTTTTTAATACTTTTATGCTTTCCGTAATATTTGAAGGCGTCCTAAGCACTCCTGATGCAATTTCTAAGGCAGCATTGCATGTATCCCTCACCAATTAAGCTATACCAGAATGCATTAATTAGGTCAGTGTTGAAATGTGTTTGTAAAGTGAATTCTAGATATGCTTATTTCATTTAATACAAAAAATAATTCAAAACATTAAATAAAGATTAAATATGTGTGCCATGCATGAATAAGTGTTAACAAAATTTGTAGCTATGTAGATGATTACAAATAATATTTGAATATATCTATTATATAACTTTAAATATAGTTTTTAAAATTATTTTGAATAATACCAGTCAAAAGTTTATTTATATATATATATATTATTTACTAGGAATAAATAACATTTTAAAATATATTACAATCAAAAGCAATTATTTTTAATTTGTAATATTTCACAATATTAATGTTCTTACTCTATTTTTAGTCTGTTTTGATCAAATAAATGCAGCCTTTTTTTAGGTTTCACTTAAACATTCAGCCGACCCAGATTTTTGAAACCTCCTGGTCTACAAAGCTTTAGAAGTAATGTTATTTTTAGTACATTTATTCACAACAATCTATCTATTAGTTTTAATTGATCAGTCAGTTGGTGTAAGTGTATTGATTTTATAAAGAGACGAAAAGCCGGTACAATACTTTAGTGTATCTATATTTTCCACATTCTTTAGTACCCTGTTGGACTCCTAATAGAGCTGAGAATCATCTGTATCTTGCCTGATTCCATTATATTGACTTCTGCCCAGCAAAGCAGCGCCTCCCATCCTGACTATGATTTAGAAGTATTCAGCGTAATTATTCCCTTTGCTTTTTGGCTGCATATTTATCTTTGTCTTGGCCTTGTACCTCACAGCCATCCAGTCTCACCAGCTGTGGATAAAAGAACTGCAAAGAACTACTCAACCCTTTTAAATGGATTTCAGGACTGATGGGGGTGAATAGTAGGCTTGAGACTAATGGAATTAACCACTGCTGGATTACAGAGAGATTCGGTGGTGTGGGTTGGTGTGATAGATGGTCCGAGTTATTGCCATAAGGTGCCAGATTGAGCGAAAGCTCAAGCTCAAGAAAGGAAGTGAGGGTAAGAGGCTGAAGTTGGAAGAAATAAGAAGGTTGAGAGGAAGGAGGGGAGAGGAAAGGTTTGTCTGCTCTGTTTGAGCGATTGAACAATGCACGGCTGGTTGGGAAGATGAAGGTGGCTTCAGTGCTGGAGAAAGCGTTGCTGATATGGATGCAGGAGGTAATTTATTCTTCCCATCTTGAGCAAAGCTTACTTCATATCTATTGCCATTTCCAGCTGAAAGTAGATAACAGGGGTGACGGGTTTTCCAATTGACCGAAAGTAGAGGCACACACAAATTTCAGAGCTGGACCTCACCACCGGTGGCCAGAATCATTGATAGAAGAGAGTTGAAGAGAGATTTGCAGAGACTTGACATCTTCCACAGGTGGGCTGAGGCAATTCGATTCTACATAACATTGATCCATCCATGCAAAAACCCAGTTTACATGCTAGAATCTGTTTGATTAAACAGAGCATCTCTCATCCAAAGTTTTCTTAGGACTGCAGTCGAAGTGCTATTGACTGCATAGACGAAATGTGGAGAATCTAGTAATTATGTCACCCTATTCAAGCCTATTTCAGTCTAAAAATAAAGTATTTGTCAGATAGTTTAAAATAAGAAATTGTCAGATTGTGAGATAAAAAAAAGTCACATTTTAATATACAAAGCCATAATTCTTAGATGTAAAGGCACATTTTGACATAGTCTTAGTTATGAGACTCGAAGTTGGAGTTAAACTTGACATAAGTTGCATTGTAAGACATTAAAATTTATTTGGTTGTATAAAGTTGAAGTAATGAGAAACATACTGTAAATTGGAGATATACAGTAATGCACTTTTCTTTAAAAATATAAAAAAAATGTATCCACAAAACTATTAAATTGCACAACGATTTAAAATATTGATAATGCTTTTTTGAACACCAAATCAGCATCAATTATAGTAATTTCTGAAGAGTCATATGATACTGAAGACTGGAATGATGGCTGATAAAAATTCAGCTTTGAATGCATTAAAATAGAAACAGTTATTTTAATTTATAATAATAGTTCACAATTTGTAATCAAATAAACACAACCTTTGGTGAGCTAACCATAGACCTTTGAACAGTAATGCATAAAGCGCCATTTTTAAAAATGTAAAGACAAATTTTGAGACATGAAACTGTCATAATGTCACATATAAAGTCACAACTGGAGATGTAAAGTCACAATTACCTTTTTATTTTTATTATTATTTTTATTTTTTATTTAACGCGTAAATAGGCTTTACGGTTTTTTTTTTAGTGCTGTCAAACGATTAATCGCGATTAATCGCATCCAAAATAAAAAGTTTTGTTTACATAATATGTGTGTATACTGTGTATACTTATTATGTGTATATATATATATATATATATATATATATATATAAATACACAAACATGTATATATATGTTAAAGAAAACATCCAAAATAAAAAGTTTTGTTTACATAATATGTGTGTATACTGTGTATACTTATTATGTGTATATATATATATATATATATATATATATATAAATACAAACACATGCATGTATATGTTTAAGAAAAATATGTTTGTGTATATATTAAATATATTTATATATAATATAAAATATAAGAATATGAATATATAAATGTATAAACATGTACATATTTGAAAAATATATGCGTGTATTTATATATACATAATAAATATACACAGTACACATGCATATATAATGTAAACAAAAACTTTTTATTTTGGATGCAATTATTAATCGTTTGACAGCACTAGTTTTTTTTTTTAACTCTTGTAACCCCCACATGAGAAAATAAAGCCTAAATTTTATGAGCAGATAAACCATATGGCTTATGATATATAGTACAAACAGATGCTAGAACATTGCAACTGGCCTCAAGTTCCAAACCCAGTTCACGATCTGCTTAGCACAGCCCACAGTTGTGAAAACAGTTACTCTCTTCACATTTACTACTTGTTTCAAGAAAAGTTTTTTTTTTTTTTTTTTGCCGTAAATCACAAGTTCCTGTTTCCTGGAGAGTCAGGCTTTGAATGAACATTCACAGTGTGTAAAGAAGAACCTACACACACTCATAGCACACACTCTCGCGGTGAGTGTCAGCTGTCCCTTATCTCTCTCTTCCTCATCATGCTGTTTTTTAAAATTCAGTGGGCAAGTAGTGCCTGATACAACAGTCTCCCATCTTTAATGTGCTTAAAATCCAACACCTTGCTTTCCAAACCTCAGGGTACATCTCTGCTCAATTTCACACCACAGTCCAGAAGAATGTCCTAATTCAATTTGAGCCTGTTTAAGAAAGCAGGAGCTTCCCGTCTCCGGGGTAAGTTTATCTCAGAAAGAGGCCAAGCATGTCAGATTTGAACAAAGACAAAGGCATTTCCCATTAGTAGCTAGAATGAAGTATGTAAATCAGTCTTGGGGGCTCGAAGCCCATTAGGATGACCCAGCAACTCACCCGACAAACACCCTGCAACCATCTTTTGCTCTTAGTTACTGCAAGGTCAGCTGTTCTCTGAGAGTTTGTTTTGCAGGACTCCTAGTGCTTGTGTGTGCTGTCTTTCAGCATTACCTTCAGGCCGATGACAGGAACCTTATAACTTCTCATGGTAATGAGAGCTTCACTCTCAGCAAACTGATGAACGGTTTAAGCTCTTAACAGCATGAACGGAGGAGCCAAGGACGGTGCAGCTAATCCAAAGTGACACTCCATAGATCTGTTTTATGTTGCTTAGATGAAATGCAACTGCATCTGAATGCACAGCAATGACATTTTTCATGTTTTCATTGATGATCTTTTGCATGACATTCAAATATGAGGCTTACACTAGTACCGACAAAAGTCGGGTGATGTGGTCCCACTGACATTTACATGTTCATATGATACCGCCCTCAAGACTTTGAAAGGGTTTAGCCTGCAATGACATTTCCTCACAGAGCGGGTGCCAGCCTGCATGTCATTTTCTTTTGATACCTCCCCTTCCTCCATTGTGTGGGTGTCTACACAGAAGAGACAACTTGGCAGGGAGATGGAGACATGCACATAAAGAGAGGACCACAGGCGTTTGCGCGCACCTCTGTCATCTGACTGCCTGGAGAGGTACGTGGGTCTCAGCAGACGCCGGGTTTGTTTGCGCCGTTTATCAGCAAGGTGCAGTCGGTATGTGCCCCGTTCAGCTTCTGCAGATGGCTCCGTGCCTGTGTTTGTGTGGGCGGGAGCCCGTCGCTGTCAGTTTGGGGGGCCTGAGGAGGTCCTCTTTCCCTGTCTGTTCTCCATCACAGACCTCCGGTGTTCTCCATTCATGCTCTGCAGGGCTGTGCTGTCCTGAAGAGTGCAGCAGTCAATTCACATCCCCAACAACCAGGGTTGTGCGCCATTCAGAATAGAATTGAGAATGTCCTTTAAATTCCATTTTAAGTCTAGAAATTGAGTTGAGGCAGCAACAGGATGCAAGATTGTACTCGAGTTCGAATGTAATTAAATTGGGTTGAAATTCAAAGAAATTCTTATAGCTGCATTTGACAAATTTAGCTTTTGTAGTAACAAATAGATCTGAATTGATTGGCTTTACAGTTGGCTTGACAAGTTTGAAAGTTTATATATTATAGATTGTACTCTAAGTTGAATTTGATTTATGTAGCAAACAGAATGCAGAAACGCAAATCGAAATTACATGTAAAAAAGTAGAATTCAAATTAAAAGATGATCAAATAACAAAATTTGTCAAGTTTAAAAAACCTTTAAGGTTGAACGTTTGACAAATAGACAGACAAATTAATGGATTGATGATAGACAGATACGTTATATATACAAATACGATAGGATGGATGGATGAATACATTTGTGGGTGGATGGATGCTAGTTGGATAAATGGAAGGATGGTTAGATGAATGAATGGATAGTTGGAAGATTTCTATTTAGTTTATATATTTCATCTTTTTTAATAAGTTACATTTTGTGGACCAAGGCTCCTTTCCTAAAATGCATTACCTGTGTTGATTTTTAAAAAAAATAACAATTCCGTAAATTCCTCTTCCTGTCATTCCAGTTCAGCTTCTTGTGGGATGTGGCCAATTCAATTAAAATTCCAAGGCGATCCCTTTCTTTTCTTCTGAATTGTGCACAACCCTTCTTACAACTGAGGTGGTGCTTCATCCAGTACTGTCTCACTGGACTATTTTAGAGAAACAAAGACAATAAATGAAGGTTACAGTCCGCAGAACTGCTACCACTATGGTTGGGTGAGCACCACAGCGAGCCGGTTATAAAGGCATTAACCCCAAACCAAAAGCTGAACCTTCTCAAGTGTCAGGTTTGTTTATCCTGTCGAAGCATGTTAACTTTCTCGGGGCAGGTTTGGTCAGCTGAAGCATTGGGAAAGAGTCATAGCAGCTCACATTTCCAAGCTGGCTCAGCTGTATGTTTTCTCTCGGGTGAGTGAAACGCCAATGCCTGTGGGAAAGTTTTCACCTCCCATCCATGAATATTTACAGCACTTCAGGACACAGAGGTGAGGCAAAATACAGTTTCATCATTAAATCCAAGGTTAGAAATTTCGCACAGGAAGCGCTCTGGCACTTTTTGTTTTGGTAATGCTTCTGCTTTAGCTCAATTACCCACCTAAATTTATTTTTGCATGGATTAGCTTTCCACGTGAAACGATAGCTCATCACACCTTCCTTATTATACGTCATGGAAATGGGAGATATGGGGCACAACGGAGGTGATGAATAATGTGTGTCAGTGGGTGCGTGATGGATTTTTCACTTTCATTCCCCTCATATGCACAGGCGGAACACTTTGCGGATTGAGAGGGAGTTTAGCTTTAACCACAGGTTTAAATGAAGGCCCGTTTTCATAGATCAGCCCTGCATTTAAATGCATGAAAGAGTAGAAGGGGGGTCATAGATCACGATATGACTTGGAGAGCGCCGGCAGGCCTGGGTGCTCTGACAACCTGATTCTCATTCGCATTCGCACCGAACTCATGCTATTAGCTTTGAAAATCAGCAGTATGTGCTGTGAAACTCGTACAAAAACAACCTTAGTGGTTCATATAAGCAGCAAAAGTCTTCTTACCGTTTATAAAATAGTAGTTTACCAAAAATTTTAATCCTGCCATTTACTCGTCCTCATGACTTTATTTCTTCAGGAAAACACAAAAAGGTAGTTTTTTTGAAGACCACTCATTTTAATATAATGAAGAATGGGGCTGTCAAATGTTATTAAACCACCATAAGTGGACCAGATTTGTACTTTGCATTTCAAGTCTTCTGATGTGGAGGAGTAATTCATTAATTTAAATTATTTCAATTAAATGGTTGATTCAGTTCACAAAATGAGTCTAAATTAATCATTCACAAATCTGATTTATTTTTTTAGTTTAACTAAAAAACTAACTTAAAAAAAAAAAAGATAGACATTCCATAGAAAGTCATTATTCACTGATAATGTTCCATTCCAGTTGCTGTTAACCATTGGGATCAAATCATTGATTCACACAGTTAATCTTAGTTAAACTCAAAAACAAAATCAGATTTGTGAATGATTGATTCAGACCCATTTTGAGAACTGAATCAACCAAATAACTGAAATAATCAACCAAATAACTGAATGACTTCTTCAAACGTAATTTATTTTAATGATTGCTCCAAGGAGAAGTATGAATGCTTTTCTATAAATAAAGACTTATTTTGTTGCAGAAAGCCATCATATGGTTTGAGAATAATATAGTGCCATTTTATAAATGTGGTCATTTTGGAGCTTTACAACAACTTTGAGTGGGTAAATAATTTAATACATTTTAGAGTAGCTGTTCCCTATGTATGTTCCCTTACCATTTACTCCCAGAGCCCATTTTTGAATGTATACACATTTCTGCCTGGTGAACATTCACCAGTGCGTTCACCATGTGTAAATCAGGCATGATCAGCCACGGAAAAGCTGAAACTAGGTATGTGCAGCCATGCTGCTGGTGTGAGGTGCACCATCAATGAGCAGCAGCAGCAGGCTGTGAAATTGAGAGGATGGTCTGTCAAAGGTGTGGGGATAGCGATGGGCAGGAGTTTGGGTGCTGCGGGTTGAGGGATTGGAACTGTGGAAAATGTGATTAAAATCCCCCTGCTCTTCGTCTGTGGTCTTTATTTCCCCCCCAACCCCAGGCACACAGGCTGCATACTGAGTGACACATTGATTACTGCTGTTAAATCACCTTTATAGGAGCTTGTAAAGCTAGAAATATGTTTTGGTGTAAGTCTTTAGGAAAATGCTTAAGACACGCATATAGAACAGGGACATGGTTAGATAGTATGGGCTATATAAGTGGAATAATAGAAAAGATGGAGAACAAAATGTAGAAGCAAAAGCAAAATAAATACACATTCATCATCTGTTCGGTTCAGGGCCAGTTTGATGTTTGGTTTTGGGAGGAAATGAACTGTTATCACCAAAATCTAGCCTGAAGATAGATGCTTGAATATAGTTTTGGGCATGCATGCCATTTCTATAATGGACCATCTGATTCAAAGTCCAGGAAGTCATGCACATTAGTTGTGTTCTAAATGGACGTTTCTGTCAGTTACTATAGCAGAAAACCAATGAATGGCCAGTGCTGTTTTCCCATGATGCCTGAGGGCTGTAATTTCAGTGATTCTGGTGTCAGACGTTCATAGCTCTGTTTTGAATCTTGCAGAAATGGATGTCCTTTGAAAACTCAGTTTCTTGGACATGTCGCACAGACAAGTGGACATTCTTATAATGAGGCAAAAGATCCATGTTAACAAACACAAGCATATAGACATAGACACGTTTCCCTGCAACGCAAATTGTTTTAAAGAAAGTGGATTTTATGCTTGATTTTAGTATGGGAGATTTTTTTTTAAACTAATTTATTTTCCTATTTCTTTTTTTCCTGTAGATGGCTATTTTAATTTCTTAACACTTCACAGTTTATTCATTTGAGGTTTGTGACTTGGTTAATTTGATGTTTTGTTGAAACCGAGAACTTTTTGCTCAGTTTGCACCAGACAACTGGGCATTTCTTTGGTGAAATAAAATATTTGTTAAAAAACACAGACATATTTGAAAGCCTGTTTCCACCACTGAATAAAAAATAAAAAAGGTAATTGTGAGTTTTTATGTCACAATTCTGTCTTTCTCACATTTTTTTCTCGCGATATAAACTTGCAAATCTGGAAAAAAAAAGTCTGTCTTTTTTTCTTCACAATTAGACTTTAAAACTTTTTTATATCTCACAATTCTGAGAAAAGAAGTCAGAATTGCAAGATATAAACGTACAATTACGAGAAAAGACTTTGTGACTCACAATTCCAAGTACATATCACACATTTCTGAGAGAAAAGTCAGAATTGCGAGATGTAAACTCACAATTGTGAGGAAAAAGTCAGAATTGCGAGATGTAAACTCACAATTGTGAGGAAAAAGTCAGAATTGTGAGATGAAAGTCACATTTACTTCAGGATTTACTACAGAATTTTGTTTTCTCATTATCATTTTTCTGTCTTACATCAGGAGAGCAGTTCACTCGATAGGTCTAGTCTCATTCCCTCAAAATAAAGCTGTGTCAAACCTCTACCATAACATTTTCAGTTACAGAATAATGTTTTCAGCTTATGCACTTAATCACTCTACACTTGATTTCTTAGTTTTCTTTCCCACATGTACTGTAACTAATTAACTGATTTATTCTGTTTATTATGTTTGGCACGTCCATGTTCCCAGTCTGTTTAATAGTGCAGAAACATCCCTCTGTTGGTCTGCTATTTAACAGCTCTCCAAACTGAGAACTTCAGACTTGGTAGTATAATCGGCACCTCTTTTAGCATCTCTGCATCTCTCTGGCTGTCAGAGTTGGGAATTGCTATTTTTTGTTGTTGTTTTTGGACACTTCATGTCTCCCACAGATAAGAACACTTTGATTTCCTGTTTTGCCGTTGTGCCAGTCGGAATAATGTGTTCCTGTTGGAAATGCGCTATAATGTTTGCTTAGGTGTAATGGCAGCTGTTTCACCTGTCAGTGTTCCTGGCGGTATGCTTCTAGCATGTGCTAATAATGTCTTTGCATGATGGCAGTGCAGGTAGAGAGGACCAGCAGCATTTTAGATGGGTGTCTAGTCAGGGTCTCATTTGTCTCTTGTTGCTCATACTCAGGTTTGGTTGTGAAAGGCTGAAACTGTTAGTAGGAGATGTTGCATCACAATCTTGCAAACCTTACCAATGAGGGCTGGATTTTTTATTATTATTATTTTTTTAATAAAAAGCCTTGTTTACAACTGATATTAAGATCCTGGTAAGCAGTTCACATGTGGTAGGGTGAGACAGATCGCTGTTGTTGGTCTCAAATTTGTCTCTTGTGAAATGGAAATTTAGTTTTACTCACAAATATACTTGAATTAAAATTTTAGGCCAAATATGATGTTTGGTGCAGAGTTTTAGGCAAACTGTGAATGCGTTTCACATAACCCAGGTCTTTTATGCTCACCAAGGCTACATTTATTTAATCAAAAATACAGTAAAAAAATGTAATATCGTGAAATATTTCATTTTAATATAAATGTTTTCTGTTTGAATAAATAAAATAAAAAAATTGCGAGGACAAAGCTTAATTTTCAACAGTCTTAAATCCAGTCTTCTATGTCACATGATCCTTCAGAAATCATTCTAATATGCTAGTTATCATTTCTTATTATCAATGTTGGAAACAGTAGCACTGTTAACTTTTTTTCAGGATTCACTTATGAATGTATTTAACATTAATTGTCTTTACTGTCATTTTTGATCAGTTTAATGCATCCTTCCTGAATAAAATTATTAATTTCTCAAACTTGTGTAAAATATAATTTGTTGTTGAGAAAAAAAAAAAAAAATTTAAAGAAATGTTTGTGATATACATATAGAGCAGGGAAATTATTAGATGGAATGGGATAGACTGCAAGAATAAAAACAGAATGCAGAAGCAAATATATAAATAAATAAATAAATAAATAAATAAATAAATAAATAAATAAATATTAAAATATTAATATATATATATATATATATACACACACACACAATTATTTGCTTTAGAGCCAACTCATTCCAGAGATGTATTGCCAGACAAGACTTTTATGGTTGCATTTGCTGCATTGATATAATGCATTGAAAAACTGATGCTTTAGATTTGTCGAAATGCTTTAGGCCTCTTGCTTTATTTGTTTTCCTGTGAATATTGTCTCGAAATTGGTTCGGCTCAGAATTCACAATAGTAAGGTTGTTTTGAATTCGTTTTTTCTGAACAAGCAAAGAAGGAGCGAGAGAAAGAATGAGTAACTATAAGCAATTCGTAAGCCTACGGGATAGATTGCTGCCTTAAGATAAACACTTACCGTAACTTCTCCTCAATTCTCACAGGTTATCAAACAGTCTCATTCACGCATCCATATTGACGGATTTGAAACAGAACATTCTTTCACCTGCATGGTATGCTGTCTCTTCACTTTACACTTAAGCAGAAACACAGTTATCTTCAAACGTACATCTTTCTTTGCGACCGTTAGTTGTAGTGCCCAGAGCACCTTGTCACTATGCCTTTCTGATAATTAACTTAAAAGGAAATTAAGGCATAATCTAATGTCTCTTTCTTCTGTTTTCTGACAAGATTATCCCCATTTACAGCCATGCTTGTGTGGCAGAGGTTGAGCGCTGCGAGAGGGTTGTGGCATTATTGCGCTTATCTCCTCACAGCCTTGTCTGTTTAATGAGTCTTTCAGCCTGACAACGTCAAATGTGCTACCACTTCACCCTGAGATGCCTCTCTCCTCCATAAGCTCCTTTAAGTAGATGTTTCAGCTGTAATTTCATGGACCCTTCTTGTTGTTAAGTGAAGGTTATTTTGAGTGTTTAATTACTGGCCTTTGATCACTTGTATAAGTGGAGGAATGATGGAAATATCAGCTCTTTAAAAGCGCTCCGGTTCGGTTCTGGAGTGAGAAAAGGGAGTGTTAAGGACATCATCCTAATGACCTCCATTCAGAGAGGCCAGCTGAAGTGTGAACAACAGGGAGTCGCAGATTAGGCTACTTGTGGAGTGTCATTGTTAATGTGTTTAATGGTTGTGCACAAGTACTTAAGTGCTCAGAAATTATCGTTAATTGACATGAAACTTTCGTTTGCAATTCTGTGATTAGTTATGCTAGTATTTTGGGTAGTATCTTGTGGTTGTGTAGTTGTGTCCAGAATCACAGACTTTTGGAATATGTACTGTATTTTTGTGTTTTTAGGTGTGCAGTTAAGAATAAATTCGCAGACATACTACATCTTCCATCTTTGTGTTGCACTTTTGACATACCAACAATGACTGTGAAAATAATTAATTCTGGTGGTGTTAATAAAGTAAATTTAAAATTTTGAAACTTTCACAGTTTTCCACAACAGACTCTCATAAAAAACTGTATTATTTTGTACGAGATGGCAAAATCTTAAGGCATCCTACGACTTGGCTTTTATGAAAAGATACACTATCAGTAAGTAAGATATACTATACATATATATTATTATACGATATATATACTACACAGCAAGTAAGATATATACAGTGTATATATATATATATATATATATATATATATATACACACACACTCTCTTTATTCTGTTTGGCAGTTCCTGGGCTTCTGTGGCCTTAAGGGTTTGAAAATATTCGTTCATAATATTCAATCAAATATTCAATCTTCAGTTGGTCACCCAGGTATCTTTTTATGTATTGCTTTTTTCTCACTAGTAACAGTGCTTAAAATGCTGTTTGATGAGGGTGTGACTTACACACAGGATGCTTTATGTTCAAAAACATGACAAATGTTATTATTATATGAAGCAAAACCCATTTTTTTAACAAGTAGGTATACTATTTTACAAATGCAATGCACATGATGAGTGTCTCATGCATTTGTACCTAGACCAACAATTACAGAGTCACAGATGGAACTCAAGCCTTCCTTCTCTCCTCAGCAAGCACAATGTCCAAAATCCCTATCCTTAGTTTTCTAGCCGGCTTAGGATGACGGTTGGTCTATATGGCTTCATTTGTTATGCGTATACACTGCCTTTCCTCTGTTTACAGCAGTCCACACAAGGTTAACAGATCACTCCGGTCGGCTCATACATAAAGCACGTGTTTTGCATTTGCGGAATTGTGGAGTGGAGAAAAATGAAAGTGTTCTCAGATCCATCACATCGTGATGTGCTGTGTTCCGCACTTTCCCGCCTTTTTTTTTTTACCCAGAATTCTGCTGCACAGACACCCTCTGGTAGGGTTCCGCCTGCCAGCATGAAGGGCACAGGTGGTCACACCGGGCATCAATCATGCAGCAGGACATGGTGCCAGTGTAAAGCTTTGATAAAGAGTGTCGTTTGAGCCGAAACCCCGTCAAGGACTTATTAAAGGGCTGCCTTGCTTTGATTAACGACCCGGCCCGTTCTGCCAAGACCAGTCTCTCCAGGAGGAGTGGAAGGTGAGGATGTGAAAGTAAAGAGTGCAGGTGCACCTTCATATTCTGAGAAAGAACATGAGAACACTAAGTCCTTCTAGTACTTCTAAGCTTTTAGTACAAATGACTTTTAATTCTCCCGCTCGTACACGGCCCCACAAGCACATTTTCATGAGAATATGTTAGTTTATTCTCTTCTTTTTTTTTTTTTTTATAAATGTTTCTCTTATATTACACACTAGTGGGGCACAAAAAACTAAAAGTGACATAAATATTGCTCTTGCACATAACTTTTTACTTAGTTAATTTATTAGTGACCCCCCGGTTAGTTAAACAGACGATTAGTTTCGCCGGTTACTTTTGCTTTTTCCGCGCAGCTTTCTGCGGATGGGACTGTTAGCGTTATTAATAAAGGAACGTGAATGAATGTGAGACAGTAAAGAGCGGGACATTCTTGATATTAAAAAGATCGACAGTATTAAAAACTCAAAGCCGCGAAACAGAACTCAATCTGCTTCTGACTGGATGTTTTCTGCGCGTGAGGTCCGAGTGGAACACGGACGAGCATAGTAGATTTGTCTTCGCTGGTGTGCCTAAAACGGTAAAAACACGGAGTGTCAAAATGCCTGCACTGGTGTGTATTCACATAAATACGGTCGGCACCGTGCATTATTTTTCACTCACTCAGTCTCTTACACACACACACACACACACACTCTAAAGAGAATTCATCCCTCTCAGGTTGTAAATCAACCTCACAGTAAAAGCCCTGCACCATTTTTGATGATTTGTTGCATATTTGTGTATTTTAGTTTCCATGGTCCTAATAAAATTACTATTATTAAAACGTTATTGAAAACACACACACAATTATATATATATATATATATTTTTTTGTTTTTTTTTACTTTGGCTCTTTCGGAAAAATGCATTAACCAAAAATAAAAAATGGCTCTTTGGTCAAAAAAGGTTCCCGACCCCTGCCCTAAACCTAACCCTACCCAGAATTTATTCCTAAAATCAGTGTGAAATGATAGCTGATTAACAAGGAAAAAAATGTGCTTGTCATTTTCTGCCAGGACATTATCCAGTAACTTTATGGACATTTCCATTAACCCTAAAAGTGCAAGGTGCAAAATTAAAAAGTCACCTTTAAAACACCTTTACAGTGTTTTACAGTTTCACAGTTCCTTCCTCGGTGCTTATTTTTCATATATATATATAGTAAATCTCTTGCCCTTTTTTCCTCATTGAGCCACAGAAGGAGGGATAGATCCACACATACTCGGTTCCGAATGTAAAAAAGAAATATAGAAAAGTCCTTCATATTAATAGTACATTGTGCCCTGTTTAAATTTGTTTTGTTATTGTTATTACTGTACTCTAATAAAAACTGTTTCTATACTCTCATCTGTAATTTTTTTTCTTGTATTTATTTATTTACTTATTTTTTAATGAATTGTCTTATGCTTACCAAGGCTGCATTAATTTGATCAAAAATACAGTAAAACAGCAGTTTAGCATTAAAACATTTTAAAATGTGTTCGGTATTAATACATTTTAAAGTGTAATTTATTACTGTCACTTACTGTCACTTTTGATCAACTTAATTCATCATTGCCGAATAAAATAATTAATTCCTTAAAAAAAGAAAGCATATTAAATAAAATTACGAGTGGCTCGTAGTTTGGCAAGCTGACGTTTTACAGTTTCACAGTTCCTTCCTCGGTGCTTATTTTTCATATGTATATATAGTAAATCTCTTGCCCTTTTTTCCTCATTGAGCCACAGAAGGAGGGATAGATCCACACATACTCGGTTCCGAATGTCACTGGTCCACATTTCTTTCAAATATCAGAGCTGTTTTATTTTTTATTGTTTTTCTTTTATGAAGTGAATTATTAACCCTTTGATGCACAACGTGGGTCTAAAGGAACCCGGCTGAGTTTATTTTTTCTATATCTTTGCAAGAAATGTATTTAAATCATTCATAATTCCATGAATTCCTCAATTAACTTGTTTTTGATCATCACAAATCCTTTTTTATTTTTTCCTTCTTACTTTTTGAATAAAAATATTTTTTGTGTCACTACCCTTCTATGTCTGAAATGACCTGTATTCATTTCCTGTTATTTCAGTAATGACTGAGTGTTTCTTTGCTGAATATCTGAAAGAAATGTTTTTCTATCATTTATTATTCCAGATAGTCTTTAAATATGTTGTTGACTTACACAAATCATTTTGTTTATTTTTCCTTCCTTACTTTATAAACAAACACAGTTTTTTTATTTCTACATCAGTTTTACACACATGGGTCTAACATTTCCTATGTTATTTCAATCATGCCTGAGTGATTCTTTGCTGAATCTTTGAAATAAATGCATTTTATCATTTATAACTCCAGGTATTCATTAAATATCTTGTTTTTAATTTCCACAAATCATTATGTTTATTTGTCATTTCTTTACTTTATAACAAAAAATACAGTCTTGACACAAAAATAACCCATATAGAAACCTTTGATATTGGCAATTTTTTTTGCAAGTAGGAACATATTTACTGCAGAAAACTTTTCACCTGCCCCACATTTCACAACTCAACATGGCTGCTTTTGTATAATTGATGGATTTAGTCTTATTTTATAATTTATTACCACAGAAAATATTTGACATATTGTGAAAGATAACTGGATATAATATTTGAATGTTAGCTTGAATGTTATGAAATCTATTAGTAGTGAGACAGAGAAACATTTCCAATACTATTAGCTATAGCTTGTTGTTGACATATTCTATTTTAGCTAGCTAATGTTAGCTAGGTCAACAAAATAAGTCAAAATAATACGTTATTATATACAAGTATATATCTGCTGCCAGGCGGAAACCTCGTATCTCCACATTTAATCATTTTTATTTTTTTGTCATAAATTAATACTATTGGTCACCCTTTATGTCTGTCAGTGTTCCTGAAAAGTAATGGTTTTGGACAAGCAAGGTTTCTGTCTGACAGGGACAATATATAATCAGTATATACATGATCAACTGCTTGTTGTGCACTCTTTATCTAGTGTTAGTATGGCTGATCCCACACATTCTAGATTAACGTCTGCAATGTTTGTAGAGATGCTGCATGAGGAGGAAGATCTCATTTGATGACACTGAAGACTTGTCTGATGAGTCCTAGTTTTCATAGCTTGTGCATCAAAGGGTTAAAAATGGTGGGTGACGGTGTTTCGTATGGCATGCATCCAGCCAATAAACATACGCTTACATCACTGCTAGTTCCTATTGTCCCTACTAATTTAGCTGATTTAGTTCCCCCGAAAGGCGTTCCTATGACTAAAATCAATCCCAGTTCCTGCGGTGCGAACACGTCAGATAGCAGGCACTTCTGCCAATAGTTATAGGAACTATGAAAACGTTCCTCTGGTGCGAAAGCCCCTTCTTATTTGTCCACATAATGAAAGTCAGCAGGA
>NW_015539852.1:823896-827217 GCF_001515605.1 Sinocyclocheilus anshuiensis
CCCCCCCCTCTGTTTTGTTGTTGTTGATTGATAATAATAATAATAATAATAAAAAAATGTGCTTGTCATTTTCTGCCAGGACATTATCCAGTAACTTTATGGACATTTCCATTAACCCTAAAAGTGCAAGGTGCAAAATTAAAAAGTCACCTTTAAAACACCTTTACAGTGTTTTACAGTTTCACAGTTCCTTCCTCGGTGCTTATTTTTCATATATATATATAGTAAATCTCTTGCCCTTTTTTCCTCATTGAGCCACAGAAGGAGGGATAGATCCACACATACTCGGTTCCGAATGTCACTGGTCCACATTTCTTTCAAATATCAGAGCTGTTTTATTTTTTATTGTTTTTCTTTTATGAAGTGAATTATTAACCCTTTGATGCACAACGTGGGTCTAAAGGAACCCGGCTGAGTTTATTTTTTCTATATCTTTGCAAGAAATGTATTTAAATCATTCATAATTCCATGAATTCCTCAATTAACTTGTTTTTGATCATCACAAATCCTTTTTTATTTTTTCCTTCTTACTTTTTGAATAAAAATATTTTTTGTGTCACTACCCTTCTATGTCTGAAATGACCTGTATTCATTTCCTGTTATTTCAGTAATGACTGAGTGTTTCTTTGCTGAATATCTGAAAGAAATGTTTTTCTATCATTTATTATTCCAGATAGTCTTTAAATATGTTGTTGACTTACACAAATCATTTTGTTTATTTTTCCTTCCTTACTTTATAAACAAACACAGTTTTTTTATTTCTACATCAGTTTTACACACATGGGTCTAACATTTCCTATGTTATTTCAATCATGCCTGAGTGATTCTTTGCTGAATCTTTGAAATAAATGCATTTTATCATTTATTATTGCAGGTATTCATTAAATATCTTGTTTTTGATTCCCACAAATCATTTTGTCATGTTTATTTTTCCTTTCGTCCCTTCACTATTTATACATAAATTTTATACAACTCAACATGGCTGCTTTTGTATAATTGATGCATTTAGTCTTATTTTATCATCACATTTCACCATGGCTGCTTTTGTATAATTGATGGATTTAGTCTTATTTTATAATTTATTACCACAGAACACAGAAAACATATTGTGAAAGATAACTGGATATAATATTTGAATGTTAGCTTGAATGTTATGAAATCTATTAGTAGTGAGACAGAGAAACATTTCCAATACTATTAGCTATAGCTTGTTGTTGACATATTCTATTTTAGCTAGCTAATGTTAGCTAGGTCAACAAAATAAGTCAAAATAATACGTTATTATATACAAGTATATATCTGCTGCCAGGCCTGCCAGGCGTATCTCCACATTTAATCATTTTTATTTTTTTGTCATAAATTAATACTATTGGTCACCCTTGTCACCCTTTAGTGTTCCTGAAAAGTAAAGTGGCAAATAAACATATTTCAAGTGTTAAATGAGTTAGTCTAAATAACTAAATTAATTATTTTAACAAAATGTCTTTATTCTTTTGTTTTATCATGCTTGCATAGATGGGTCATTTTTGACCCAGGTGTGTAAACTTGATGTAGTAACAAAAAACCTAGGAAAAAAAATAAATAATTTGTGGTCATTGTAAAAAGATATTTTGAATATTCATGGATCGTGGAATTCAAGGATCGTGGAATTCATAGATCAGGGAATATTACATGCTGAAATAAACTGATTTCAAAAGATAAAACAAACAAAAAAAAAAGCCCAGCGAAGTATGGAATAACATAGGACATGAATACGGGTCAATTTAGACCCATGTTGTGTGTTAGAAGGGGTTTTCATATAGCTTGTGCATCAAAGGGTTAAATTCCCAGCCTTTTCAGCGCAATGGTCAGACCAGGCTGAGAGGGGAATGGCTCTGAAGGGAACAGCATGCATCCTCCCATGAATGCAGAGAGTCTCTTTGTCGGGCATCACATACACTCCATGCATTCTCATACGCTGAGTGTTATCAGCTAAGCTGCAAGCACACACAAAATACACACGTTCGCCATTGTGTACAGCTGTGCGCACTTCACTATGTAAATGTTTCAAGCAGGAGCAGTGCCGTACGTCAGCTTCTGCTCTGGCATTTAGAAAGCCTGAGTGCCTAAAGCCCTCCGGGTTTACCATTTTCAAACATCCATGCGTATTTCCTGCAATTTCCACTTTTTTTCCAGTGACTGACAGTTGAGAAAAAGCCACAATATAGGGGAGCTGTTTGTCAACTGGTGAAGTTTTCACAAGGGCTTTATCCTAAGAAAAGTTTGACAGCTAGTCCCGTTCTCTACTATAGTTACTGAAGCTTTTTTGACTTCCTGCATGACTGTGCAGTTTTAATTCCTTAATCATCAGTTTCCACTCAGCATGCATTGCATTCTTAACTAGTGTTCCAAGGGTGTTTTTTCCTGTTTTACTGAGATTGATTGAGCATGTTTTTAAATTATTGATGAGGCTGTTTCTATTGCACAAACAGCGGCTGGGATCTGTAGCGATGCAGATGTTGTTGCGATGCTGGAGACTCCCATCAGCACTGTGAAATGTCGGTATGAATGTGAAGCAGGAAGTTCTGTTAATGAGCCTTTGTTGGTGATTAGCTCCGTCCTGAATCTATCCTGAAGCTTCATGCAGACAGAACACAGAGCGGTGAACTTGCAAGCTACTTTGTGTTTTATTTTTGGATTTATTGTAGTTCCCTTTTAAGAACACCCACCTCTCCCTGTAGGAAATAAGAATCACAAATGAGTTACCTTTTATATCTCAATTGCTTCTCCTATACAGCAAAGGAATTAGATAGAAATGTCTGCTTAAAAAGGTTTATTCACCCCAAAATGTAAATTCTGTAATTATATACTCACCCCCATGTTGTTCTAAACCTAAATGACTTATCTTCAGTTTAACACAAAAAGTGTTATTTTGAAGTCCTGGTCACTCTTTTCCATGAAATTAAATGCATATGGCTTTAAAATAAGGTTAAAAGCACCATAAAGGCATCATAGTGGTCCATATGACTCATACTTTATCTTTATAAGACATAACTTTAAGCCTTTATTCACAGAAAATGACAAAGATCATTACATAATGAGAGAATTTCTATTTTTGGGTGAACCATCTCTGTAAGTCCCGTTTTTCTCAGATATTCTCCACAAAAAATAAAAAAAAGACCCTATAGGGTATTACTATAGTTTAATTAAATGAATAGTTCAAATGGAAATTATTCACCCTTAGGCCATCCAAGATGTAGATTAGTTTGTTTCTTCATCATATCAGGTTTTGAGAAATGGATCCTCTGCAGTGAATGGGTGCCGTCAGAATGAGAGTACAAA